>NW_022170403.1:7862890-7929403 GCF_008802855.1 Photinus pyralis
CGCGACGTTCGCACGGGACGATGGCGCGACGATGGGCCTCCCGTAACGACTTCGCATAAAGGTAGTCTTCCCGATATTCCACGTCGAAGAAACGAAAATGGTACGGTCTCGCTTTGCCGGACGGGCCGCGGCCTTCGTAAGCGGCCGAGGAAGAAAAATTGCGATCTCTCTTCCTACGATTAACCGACGTGTACCCGAAACGTTGCCGAAATGAAAGTCTCTCCCGATGCTTCGTTTTGCCTTCTCTTATTTACGACGATCGAGCGGGGGAACTTTTTGCCCGCCAAATCGGCCGCTAACGCAAACCTATCCGCGGCAATTTCGCCGTCGACCTTTGACGACAAAATAGGATAGCGATACTAAGGTTCGGCCGTCGTAACGGCGACATGCCGAACCGTCACCTTTGCGTACCACCTCGAGATTGATAAAGACCCTTATTGCGAATCGGAAAGTGCGGATGGCCAATTTTATTCCCGATTAGCGTCACTCGCAATCGGAGACGCGAACGTTTGGCGCCCGCCTGGCCGTAGGTTCACGTCATCGTGCGCAATTCTGCAAGCCTTTCTTTTTTGTCAGATAAGAAAATGGTGCCGTAAACGTCTCGCGAAAGCGATTGCTCAACTTTCCGGTCCGATTTCCTAATGGAGATGATTAAATTACGTAAATAACCCAATCCCAATTCGAAAAAGGACATTATCGGCGCCCAGCGTCGTTCGTTTCGCGGAACACGGAAAGGCGCGTAGCGTGAATCAAGCGTATTGAAAGAATCGCCATCGGAGAGAGCGAGAGGTAGGCGTAAGCGGAAGCGCGATGCCGATTCTGCACCTTTTGAATCACTATCTCCGGAAATGAACTTGATACTCTCTCTCTCTCTCACTCTCTCTAAGACGCAAACAAACGTAATGGAGCCAAACGGGAAAGTCGATCATGCATTTTCTTTACGTTCCGTTCGATCCGGCAACGCCGAACTTGCAAATTTTTCCTTGGCGCGGCGTGTGTATTATTTCGAATATTTTCCTCATACTATGTCATAAATCCCATATGAAGCGTACGATTATCCCTCAATTACAGCGGTAATTGCATCGTAGAAAGCGAAAGAGCCCTGCGATACTTGCACATTTCATATTAGTGGCAACTCCATATTGGACAAGTAGACAAGTGGGTAATGTTTATTTGCCGCCCAAATTACACTCGCGCGTCAAAATAAACCCGATAATTTTGCAATCAAGCGTATTGTCAGTAAAAAACTGCATTCGGTCAATTTTCATATTTTGTTAATTTCGCCAAAATAGAAAATAAACTCTTCCAGCTTTTAGACATGCTTTCAAAAAAAATTATCGGTAACTTTGACGCACTTGTGCAATTACCTACGAAAACGACGAAAGGACTGGCATAACGGTACCGCGCCATCGATTAGGAAGTTCCCTATCATTGACGATGAAATGCATTATTAGGGACGCGCGCAATCCGCAGGGCTCGTATGATTATTCGAAAAAAAAGGCGACGGAATACAGTTTACGCATTGTCGCAAAAGTGCATATCTAATGAGTGGACGGTAACTTATAATCGCTTCAGAAAATTTGTACCTCTTCGATTACCGGTTATAAATGTAGTCTATTACTTTGGCATTTTAATCACAAATACCTCTATCTTTAAGCTTACGGCCTACACGTGGCGTAATCTACGGTTAACGGAACGTACCCCCAAAATATTCCATCTATTGGTCGGCATTTTTTTAAAATCGCACGTAAATTCTTTACTTTCTCTCGTGAAAATGAACTCGTGGTTCTGAAAAGAACCGTTTTTATTTTTGTTCCAGCAAACGACAAGACAGACGAACGGGACCTCTTACTTGGAGCTCGTGTACTTGGTCACCGCCTTGGTTCCTTCGCTGACGGCGTGCTTGGCGAGCTCTCCGGGCAACAGGAGCCTGACGGCGGTCTGAATTTCCCGACTCGTTATCGTCGAACGCTTGTTGTAATGCGCGAGACGGGACGCCTCCGCCGCGATGCGCTCGAAAATATCGTTGACGAAGCTGTTCATGATGCTCATCGCCTTACTGCTGATGCCGGTATCGGGATGCACCTGCTTGAGAACCTTGTAGATGTAGATGGCGTAGCTCTCCTTCCTCCTTCGCTTTTTCTTCTTATCGGACTTCGAAATGTTCTTCTGGGCCTTTCCCGCCTTCTTGGCGGCCTTTCCGCTAGTTTTCGGTGGCATATTTTGCAAATTGCGCGAAGAAAAAGTGTTAAAATTTCAACCGTACCGCACGGACGCCAGGTGAAAACTGAGCGATCCCCGGATATTACTCACCTACTTACCGACTTCGCGCGGTACTCGAAAGCACGCCCCAATCACCCCATTGGACGACAAAGTCGCCTACATAAGCGCTCGTGGCGCATTTCGCTCCGTCAGTTTCCATTGACGATCGCAAGTGAGCGTTACTCAGCACGTTGACAAATTTACTCGTCTAATCCATTTCGTTTTTACTCGATATAACATTTCACAATGTCCGGTCGCGGCAAGGGCGGTAAAGTCAAGGGAAAGGCGAAGTCTAGGTCGAGCAGGGCGGGACTTCAATTTCCCGTCGGAAGGATTCACAGGCTGCTGAGGAAGGGAAATTACGCGGAGCGAGTCGGCGCCGGCGCTCCCGTCTACCTCGCCGCCGTCATGGAGTACCTGGCCGCCGAAGTGCTCGAATTGGCCGGCAACGCCGCTAGAGACAACAAAAAGACGCGTATCATACCGCGCCACCTGCAACTCGCCATTAGAAACGACGAGGAATTGAACAAGCTCCTGTCGGGCGTCACCATCGCCCAGGGTGGCGTTCTCCCTAACATTCAGGCGGTACTCTTGCCAAAGAAGACCGAAAAAAAGGCGTAAGAAGTTCGACGACGTCTCACCGATCGTAAAAATCAATCGGCCCTTCTCAGGGCCACCACTTTAAATTCAAAATAGAAAAAAGAGAAATGCGACAAAAACTTAACTTTTATTTTTATTCAAATTACCACAGTTTGTGTAGCATGTGTCTATAATTTGTTAATTGGCTCTTTAACGGCCGGCGTGTGTAGGAGGGAGAGAGAGAGAGAGAGAGAGAAAGTGAGTTTGTACGTAACTCGCATTTCGCCGATTAACCGTTCTGTTTTTCGCGTTACGTTATCGTTTATTGATAAACCGAAATCGAGTAACGAAATGGGGAGGGTTTGTCGCCGACGGTCCACCTTATTTTAAACATATCGCGATTGTCGAGTTTCTCGTCCGTTTATGGCGACTTTGTACGGGAAGTTCCAAGGTTGCGAGATATTACGCAACGACACGATTCGGTTATGCCTCTTTCTCAAATTTTCTCATGTAAAATCTTCTGGTGGTTCTGAAAAGAACCGTTTTTTTTTTTTGTCGAATGTCTCGCTACGTCCGCTCTGGATGGTCGTCGAATTTAACCGCCGAAACCGTATAGCGTGCGACCCTGTCTCTTCAACGCGTACACGACGTCCATGGCGGGGACGGTCTTCCGCTTGGCGTGTTCCGTGTAGGTGACCGCGTCGCGGATGACGTTCTCCAGGAAGACCTTAAGAACCCCTCGCGTCTCTTCGTAGATCAGACCGGAGATGCGCTTGACCCCTCCACGCCGGGCCAGACGTCGAATGGCGGGTTTCGTTATTCCCTGAATGTTATCGCGGAGCACCTTGCGATGACGTTTCGCGCCTCCCTTTCCGAGACCTTTGCCGCCCTTGCCGCGTCCGGTCATTATTGCGTCTGTCGATTGAAATGTAGTCAAAAAAAAAAGTGTAAATGTATAGGGCGAGATGTCCTCCTCCCTGTACGAATGCGAAGCGATCACTAACCTTCCCGCCTTGCGACGGAACGTTTTTATCCTCTAAAAGTCGGCACGCCCCCTCGAACCTCGCGTTCGCCAATCGCGAAGCGTGGCGCGGTCATAAAACGCCGAGCGAAAATATTTCTCCCGTCAGTGCACCGTCGTCTCTCTTTTGTTGCGCTTCATTCGTCCAGTCGTCATTATTATTATCGATCATGGCCAGAACCAAGCAGACCGCTCGCAAATCCACCGGCGGCAAGGCGCCCCGTAAGCAGTTGGCGACCAAGGCCGCTCGCAAAAGCGCTCCCGCCACGGGCGGCGTCAAGAAGCCCCATAGGTACCGTCCCGGTACGGTGGCGCTTCGCGAGATTCGCCGTTATCAGAAGAGCACGGAGTTGCTCATTCGCAAGCTTCCCTTCCAGAGATTGGTGCGCGAGATCGCCCAGGACTTCAAGACCGATCTACGTTTCCAGAGTTCCGCGGTGATGGCGTTACAGGAAGCGAGCGAGGCGTATTTGGTGGGCCTTTTCGAAGACACCAACCTCTGCGCCATTCACGCGAAACGAGTCACGATCATGCCCAAGGACATCCAACTGGCGAGACGCATTCGCGGCGAGCGCGCCTAAGGAGGAGGAGGAGGAGGAAAGGCCGGAGGAGATTTTAGAAGAAAAAAAAACGGTTCTTTTAAGAACCACCACCGACTTTGTAAGATAAGAAAGAAAAAATAGAACCCGCTCGTATACTTACCAGTCGCGTGTTACTTTTAAACATTTCTTATTATTTCGTTCGGAGGGAAGGCCGGTCTTAAATATAATCCGCGCGTTTTGTTCGGGGGATGGCGGGCGGCCCGATTGTAATTATCATCGCTCGAGTTGCACCACCTTCGTGAAACGATCTACGTATAGAATAAATAGACAGATATTTCGAAAAGCGGTCGATGCGTTGATCTTGGACTTGTCCCGTGTAACATCTAACCTCACTCGTTCTACTCCGTTCGATTACTACCCCCTAACCTAATCTCACCTACACGAACCTATAAGACGGCCTCGATGTGTTCGTAGGTTTAGACCGGTTCTTTCTCTCTTGTAAATCTCTAAATTGTGGCCCTGAAAAGGGCCATTTATTTGTGTTCGAGAGGCGTCTCCTCGCCGCGAAATTATTTCTTCTTGGGCGAGCCGGTCGCCGGTTTTTTCGTCTGCTTCGCCTTCTTCGGTTTGGGGGCCTTCGGCTTTTTCGTGGGCACCTTCGTCGTCTTCTTGGCCTTCGAGGGAGACTTCGGCTTCGACGGAGAGGAGGCGGCCGCCGCCTGCGTCTCCGGAGCGGAAGACGCCGACGCGCCGGTCCTCTTCTTCGCGGCCGCCGCCTTTGCCACCTTCCTCTGGGGAGATGCGGTCGCCGGCGCCTTCTTTTTCTTCGGGGACGATTTCGGTTTCTTCACCGACGCCGCGGGCGAGGCCTTCTTCGCGGGGGAGACCGCGGCCTTCTGGCGTTTCGTCGCGGCCACCGCCGCCGCGACCCTCTTTTTCCTTCCCTTCGCCGCCGAACCGCCGGAAGACGGAGAGGCCGCGTCGGCCGCCAGCTTGAAGGATCCCGACGCGCCTTTGCCCTTCGTTTGGATTAGGGCGCCGGAGGCGACCGCCCCCTTGATGTACTTCTTAATGAACGGCGCCATCTTTTCGGCGTCGATCTTGTACGTCGTCACGAGGTACTTCTTGATCGCCTGAAGCGAGGATCCGCCGCGCTCCTTGAGACTCTTGATCGCCCCGTTGACCATGTCGGCCGTCGGAGGATGGGACGGCTTCGAGCGGGCGCCCCCCTTCGTTCCCTTCTTCTGCTGCTGCGAGGAGCTCGCGACCGCCTTCTTGGCGGCGGCGGGAGGAGAGGCTCCCCCGCCACCGGTAGACGCTTCCGACGCCTGATTCGCGACCGCCGTGTCTGCCATGATTACGCTCGTCGGGGAAGATGAGATCGTATATATATTATAATGTTATGACGTATGATAAAAAAAACGTCGCCGAGGATACCGCGCTGAGTTAGAACGTGCGTTTGTATGAGAGTCGCGTTCGAATCTCGGTAACCCCCTCGAAGCGCTCGGACCGCTTACGGAATCCCCGCGAACAGCGGCGCGCGAGCCGTCTTCTCCTTCAACGGTTCCCTTGCTCGAGATGCTTCCGTTTCGACGACCGCGACGCCGAACAGCCCGCCGTTTCGGCGTCCGCCCGTCGCGTCTCGCCCGCCGAAGGACCGGTCTCTCGACTACTCGATTCGCGACGCGCTGTCGGGCGGCCCGCGCCTCCGGCGCGCACCCTAACCGACGGAGGCGGCGAGTCGAAAAAGCGCCGACCTACCTTCGCCGAGTCGTCGAGACGCCGGCGAGAACCGGGCGTTCCGGAAGTACGCTTCCCTTCGACGCCCAGATCTATCTAGACGAAACGACGACGGTCCCGTCGGTCCCCCGTCGCAATAGCACCGCTCCGCGACGTTCGCACGGGACGATGGCGCGACGATGGGCCTCCCGTAACGACTTCGCATAAAGGTAGTCTTCCCGATATTCCACGTCGAAGAAACGAAAATGGTACGGTCTCGCTTTGCCGGACGGGCCGCGGCCTTCGTAAGCGGCCGAGGAAGAAAAATTGCGATCTCTCTTCCTACGATTAACCGACGTGTACCCGAAACGTTGCCGAAATGAAAGTCTCTCCCGATGCTTCGTTTTGCCTTCTCTTATTTACGACGATCGAGCGGGGGAACTTTTTGCCCGCCAAATCGGCCGCTAACGCAAACCTATCCGCGGCAATTTCGCCGTCGACCTTTGACGACAAAATAGGATAGCGATACTAAGGTTCGGCCGTCGTAACGGCGACATGCCGAACCGTCACCTTTGCGTACCACCTCGAGATTGATAAAGACCCTTATTGCGAATCGGAAAGTGCGGATGGCCAATTTTATTCCCGATTAGCGTCACTCGCAATCGGAGACGCGAACGTTTGGCGCCCGCCTGGCCGTAGGTTCACGTCATCGTGCGCAATTCTGCAAGCCTTTCTTTTTTGTCAGATAAGAAAATGGTGCCGTAAACGTCTCGCGAAAGCGATTGCTCAACTTTCCGGTCCGATTTCCTAATGGAGATGATTAAATTACGTAAATAACCCAATCCCAATTCGAAAAAGGACATTATCGGCGCCCAGCGTCGTTCGTTTCGCGGAACACGGAAAGGCGCGTAGCGTGAATCAAGCGTATTGAAAGAATCGCCATCGGAGAGAGCGAGAGGTAGGCGTAAGCGGAAGCGCGATGCCGATTCTGCACCTTTTGAATCACTATCTCCGGAAATGAACTTGATACTCTCTCTCTCTCTCTCTCTCACTCTCTCTAAGACGCAAACAAACGTAATGGAGCCAAACGGGAAAGTCGATCATGCATTTTCTTTACGTTCCGTTCGATCCGGCAACGCCGAACTTGCAAATTTTTCCTTGGCGCGGCGGGTGTATTATTTCGAATATTTTCCTCATACTATGTCATAAATCCCATATGAAGCGTACGATTATCCCTCAATTACAGCGGTAATTGCATCGTAGAAAGCGAAAGAGCCCTGCGATACTTGCACATTTCATATTAGTGGCAACTCCATATTGGACAAGTAGACAAGTGGGTAATGTTTATTTGCCGCCCAAATTACACTCGCGCGTCAAAATAAACCCGATAATTTTGCAATCAAGCGTATTGTCAGTAAAAAACTGCATTCGGTCAATTTTCATATTTTGTTAATTTCGCCAAAATAGAAAATAAACTCTTCCAGCTTTTAGACATGCTTTCAAAAAAAATTATCGGTAACTTTGACGCACTTGTGCAATTACCTACGAAAACGACGAAAGGACTGGCATAACGGTACCGCGCCATCGATTAGGAAGTTCCCTATCATTGACGATGAAATGCATTATTAGGGACGCGCGCAATCCGCAGGGCTCGTATGATTATTCGAAAAAAAAGGCGACGGAATACAGTTTACGCATTGTCGCAAAAGTGCATATCTAATGAGTGGACGGTAACTTATAATCGCTTCAGAAAATTTGTACCTCTTCGATTACCGGTTATAAATGTAGTCTATTACTTTGGCATTTTAATCACAAATACCTCTATCTTTAAGCTTACGGCCTACACGTGGCGTAATCTACGGTTAACGGAACGTACCCCCAAAATATTCCATCTATTGGTCGGCATTTTTTTAAAATCGCACGTAAATTCTTTACTTTCTCTCGTGAAAATGAACTCGTGGTTCTGAAAAGAACCGTTTTTATTTTTGTTCCAGCAAACGACAAGACAGACGAACGGGACCTCTTACTTGGAGCTCGTGTACTTGGTCACCGCCTTGGTTCCTTCGCTGACGGCGTGCTTGGCGAGCTCTCCGGGCAACAGGAGCCTGACGGCGGTCTGAATTTCCCGACTCGTTATCGTCGAACGCTTGTTGTAATGCGCGAGACGGGACGCCTCCGCCGCGATGCGCTCGAAAATATCGTTGACGAAGCTGTTCATGATGCTCATCGCCTTACTGCTGATGCCGGTATCGGGATGCACCTGCTTGAGAACCTTGTAGATGTAGATGGCGTAGCTCTCCTTCCTCCTTCGCTTTTTCTTCTTATCGGACTTCGAAATGTTCTTCTGGGCCTTTCCCGCCTTCTTGGCGGCCTTTCCGCTAGTTTTCGGTGGCATATTTTGCAAATTGCGCGAAGAAAAAGTGTTAAAATTTCAACCGTACCGCACGGACGCCAGGTGAAAACTGAGCGATCCCCGGATATTACTCACCTACTTACCGACTTCGCGCGGTACTCGAAAGCACGCCCCAATCACCCCATTGGACGACAAAGTCGCCTACATAAGCGCTCGTGGCGCATTTCGCTCCGTCAGTTTCCATTGACGATCGCAAGTGAGCGTTACTCAGCACGTTGACAAATTTACTCGTCTAATCCATTTCGTTTTTACTCGATATAACATTTCACAATGTCCGGTCGCGGCAAGGGCGGTAAAGTCAAGGGAAAGGCGAAGTCTAGGTCGAGCAGGGCGGGACTTCAATTTCCCGTCGGAAGGATTCACAGGCTGCTGAGGAAGGGAAATTACGCGGAGCGAGTCGGCGCCGGCGCTCCCGTCTACCTCGCCGCCGTCATGGAGTACCTGGCCGCCGAAGTGCTCGAATTGGCCGGCAACGCCGCTAGAGACAACAAAAAGACGCGTATCATACCGCGCCACCTGCAACTCGCCATTAGAAACGACGAGGAATTGAACAAGCTCCTGTCGGGCGTCACCATCGCCCAGGGTGGCGTTCTCCCTAACATTCAGGCGGTACTCTTGCCAAAGAAGACCGAAAAAAAGGCGTAAGAAGTTCGACGACGTCTCACCGATCGTAAAAATCAATCGGCCCTTCTCAGGGCCACCACTTTAAATTCAAAATAGAAAAAAGAGAAATGCGACAAAAACTTAACTTTTATTTTTATTCAAATTACCACAGTTTGTGTAGCATGTGTCTATAATTTGTTAATTGGCTCTTTAACGGCCGGCGTGTGTAGGAGGGAGAGAGAGAGAGAGAGAGAGAAAGTGAGTTTGTACGTAACTCGCATTTCGCCGATTAACCGTTCTGTTTTTCGCGTTACGTTATCGTTTATTGATAAACCGAAATCGAGTAACGAAATGGGGAGGGTTTGTCGCCGACGGTCCACCTTATTTTAAACATATCGCGATTGTCGAGTTTCTCGTCCGTTTATGGCGACTTTGTACGGGAAGTTCCAAGGTTGCGAGATATTACGCAACGACACGATTCGGTTATGCCTCTTTCTCAAATTTTCTCATGTAAAATCTTCTGGTGGTTCTGAAAAGAACCGTTTTTTTTTTTTTGTCGAATGTCTCGCTACGTCCGCTCTGGATGGTCGTCGAATTTAACCGCCGAAACCGTATAGCGTGCGACCCTGTCTCTTCAACGCGTACACGACGTCCATGGCGGGGACGGTCTTCCGCTTGGCGTGTTCCGTGTAGGTGACCGCGTCGCGGATGACGTTCTCCAGGAAGACCTTAAGAACCCCTCGCGTCTCTTCGTAGATCAGACCGGAGATGCGCTTGACCCCTCCACGCCGGGCCAGACGTCGAATGGCGGGTTTCGTTATTCCCTGAATGTTATCGCGGAGCACCTTGCGATGACGTTTCGCGCCTCCCTTTCCGAGACCTTTGCCGCCCTTGCCGCGTCCGGTCATTATTGCGTCTGTCGATTGAAATGTAGTCAAAAAAAAAAGTGTAAATGTATAGGGCGAGATGTCCTCCTCCCTGTACGAATGCGAAGCGATCACTAACCTTCCCGCCTTCGTTTGGTGAGCTGGATGGCCGCAGGCCATCCATATTTCAGCAGCCCTAGCTGTTTAGCTTTTACTGCTTGCTGGTTAGTTGTTCATGTAGTCTTGTTTGTTGTTTCTGAGGGTGTGCGTGTTGCTCTTGGAGCGATGTCCTATTTCCATCTCTGTTCCACCAGTGAGGATTGTTAGGCAAGGGTTCCAACGGGCTGCGTCACCTCTTGCTGACGCGGTTGGTGGGAACTAGAGTGGTTGAGGATTATTCGTTTTCCTGCAGCACCCTCCTTGGCCGCTTGTACCAGCCACAGGAGCGATGTCTTTGATGTGCTGGAGGTCAGAGTTGTCCATTCGTTGGTATACTTTTTCGGCCAGCGATCGAGTGTGTTCGGCGAGGGTGTCCATTTGCAGGTCCTGCCTGATGGTGGTGTTCGAAACAAAGTAGGGGGCTCTGGTAATCGCGCGCAGCGCGGTGGATTGTACCGCTTCCAATGCGGTGGAGTTGGACTTCGAAACATACGCCTTCCAGCCTGCAGAGGCGTATGTCAGCACGGGGCGAACGTAGCTCTTGACCAGGTGTACCTTCGTTGTTGGCGCCAGCGCTGGTGATGATAGTAGGGGGTACAACCTGGATCTTGCCCTCCGTCCTTTGGCGATCGTGTCTGCTGCGTGTTGCGTGAAATTTAGTCGCCGGTCGATTAGGACTCCGAGGTACCGGATGGTGCCCGCCCATTCCAGTCTCTCTCCGTTCATCCTTAGCTTCGTGAACTCGGTCGTTCGGCGACCGGTAAACATTATGGCCTGGGTCTTGGAGGGGTTTAGTCTAAGCCGCCAGCGGCCTGTCCAACGTAGCGTTTGGTCAATGGCCGTCTGAACTCGTCTCGTTGCCGTGTCCGGGAGTCTTGAACTCGAGAAGACGAGGAGATCGTCCGCATATAGGGCGATGTTGACGTTGGGGGCTTGGGGGATGTCGTTCACGTACATGTTGAACAGTGCTGGCGATAGGCATCCTCCTTGTGGCACTCCCGCGGCGGCAGGCGTCTCTTCCGACAGCTGGTCTTCTATTTTGACCCGGAAGGTTCGGTTCGAAAGGTAGCTGTGGAGAAGCCTGGTGAACGAGGCGGGTATGTTTTGGGTTCGGTGCATCTTGACGAGCAGGCCTGTCGTCCACACTTTGTCGAATGCCTTTTCGTTATCGAACGACGCGGCCACTGTGACTTGACCTCTGTTGTAGGCTTCGGCGACGGCGTCTACCAAGCGGATGATTTGCAACGTTGTCGAGTGCTCTCTGCGAAACCCGAACTGTTCGGGCCTTATGTTTGGTTGCAATTTGGCCAGCAGTACTCTCTCGAAAATCTTCCCCAGGGCCGGTAGGAGGGATATGGGTCGATAGCTCTGGGGTTCGGCTAGATCTTTCCCGGGCTTCGGTAGCATTATCACAATCGCCTTCTTCCAGCTTGTTGGGAAGTGTCCTAACGCTATCGCGGCGTTAAACACTCTCGTGATGTAGGCGAGCGTTGGGCGTGTGATGTTCTGTAGGGCTCTATATGTTATGCCGTCGGCTCCGGGCGCTTTTCGAGGTCTTTGTTTGAGGATGATGGTGCGGACTTCCGTCGGAGGTACGAACGCAAGTTCGTTTTCCGCGCGGGCGGCGAGGAGTCCTTCGAGCTCTTCTTCCACTTGTCTGTTGTGTTCTTCGTCCTCGACGGGGAACGGGGTGAAGTTCGCTCGAAGGGTTTCGGCGAAGATCTCTGCCTTTTCCTTTGCGCCGTAACGGTGTCCGTTTGGGCCCTTCAGGGGGTACGCCGGCGGTTTTCTGGAGGTAAGCGCACGACCGATTTGGAAGACGTTTCCGCATCGGGTCATGGTTTCCTCGACGTGCTCGTTCCAGGATTTGTTGTTGAAGTCCTGGATGGCACTTTTGAGGGCGGCTTGTTTGGCATTGACCTGTCTCTTTATGTTAGGGTCTCGGGTGAGTTGCCATCGCCGAACGAGTCTCCTTTTCTCTCTAATCTCCTCCTTGAGATACTGAGGGAGCTGATTCGCCTTCTTGGCCGGGACTTGTTTGGTGGCCGCGGCCAGCGCCTGTTGAAGTTTGGTCGTCAGGATCTGCACTTTTTCGTCTAGGTCGGCCGGGGTGCGGATGTCGGGGTTCCCGGACGGTATGCTTCTCTGGAGATGTTCGTTAAACTTCTTCCAGTTGGTGATCTTCCTGGTGTTCGGGGGTATGGTGACGGACGGCTTCGTGTGAAGGGTCATGACGATGGGAAGGTGATCGGAACTCCAGTCCTGGACGATGTCGAACTCGTACGGGTACGGAATCGCCTGCAATACCGTTACGTCGAGTACGTCTGGTTGGTGTGCGGGGTCGCCCGGTATGTGTGTTGGATGATCGGGAGCGATGATTTCGTACCCCTTCCTTTCGGAATGGGCGTAAAGCGATCGTCCGGAGGTATTGGTCGTGGTGGAGCCCCAGCTGGGATGCTTAGAGTTTAGATCTCCGGCAAGGATGGTATGGTCCGCGAGTGCCATGACGTCGTCCAGGTCTTGCAGGACGATGTTGTTGCGCGGACTGCGGTAGACCACTACGACGTTGCCGGTAAGGTCGCCCAGCTTTGTTTCGATGCCGGTGGCCTCGAGTGAGTTGGTAGGTAGGTCGATCGGCCTGTGCACCACTCGTCGGTGAACTATCAGAGCGGTGCCTCCGGCTGCCTGCTGCCCTGCTGCTAACGGTCGATCTCGTCTGTAGATGGTGTAGTTGGGGATGTGGAGTGATGTTTTGTCGGACAGGTGTGTTTCCCCGATCATGGCGATGTCGACGTTGTAGGTTCGAAGGATGTGTTTGAGTTGTACGGTTTTTGTGCGTAGGCCGTTGATGTTCCATTGCAGCAGGGTGGTAGTGGTCTTCCTTGTCCTCGTCTTATCCATGTTGGGGCGTGAAAATCTCGCCGAATGCCGCAAACAGCAGCGGGATTATGCTGTGTCCGGCTGAGTGTGCGGAGGCAATCCGCTCGATCCATCCCTGGATTTTGTGGAGGTGGATGTTGTAGCCCATAGCGGAGATGGTGTGGTGTGGCGTAGGGTGGTTGTGCTGTGGTGCTTGGGGAGCGGTGACGGTGTATGTCGGTGCTGGTGCGATGGGTGCTGATTTCGTCGGTTTGCCGAGGCGGACCGGTGGTGCAGGTGGTGTGCTTGGTGGGGAGATCGGTGTCGGGGTTGGGCGCGCGCTTCCGGTGGCGGTTGGTGCCGGTTGCTGCTGTCGGGTGTCGGGTGTGTTTCTCTTCTTCCTCCTGGACTTCTTCCCTCTTTTCTTCACTGGCTGCCAATCGGGGTCGTCGTCTTCGGATGTAGAGGGGTCGGGGCCGGGCGATCTGTCGACGCGTGGGGCGACGGTAGGGACTGCCTGCACGGGTGCTGTTGTCTCGGTGGCCAAAAGTGGTTCCTCGGTGCGCCTGTTGCGTTTGTTCGCCGCTGCGAGGTAGGAGGGGCATCCCCGGTAGTTGGCGGGATGGGTTCCGGAGCAGTTCGCACAGGTGGGCCTCTCCTCTTGGCTTCTTCTGCAGTCCGACGCCAGGTGGTTTTTGGCGCAACGGACGCATCGGGGCGTGTAACCGCAGTTGACGCTCGAGTGGCCGAACCTTTGGCAGGCGAAGCACTGCGGAACTTGGCGGCTGGTGCGGAAGGCTTCAACTTTCAGGCGACAGCAGTACAGCATCTCCGTGATCTCGTACACCTTGGACGCGCCCGGCAGGTTTTTCAGGGTGACGAGGAAAGTGTTGCTGTGCTCTCTACCTTTGCCCTGGATCTTGGTCACGTAGGTAGGGCTGAATCCGCGGTCGGTGAGCTCTTCGGCGATCTCGTCGGGGGTGATGGTGGTTGCCAGACCTCGGATTGCGACTTTGAGTTCCCTTTCCGATGGTAGGGCGTATGTGTGGAATTCCAGCAAGCTTTTCCGCAAGTAATCTTGGATCGCGCGGAACTCGTCCGGGCTATCGGCGACGATGCGGGCTCCTTTCCCCACGGCGACAATGTTGACGGTCTTCCGGAGGATGACCTTTAGGTTGCGCGCGTGGGTGATGAAGTTCCGGATCTCTTCGACGTAGATCGGCGGGATCCTTGGCTTCTTCGGGGTTGCTTGTTGTGGTCGCTGCGGGGCGGCGGCGGTTGGGGCTGTTGGGGCGGCGATGCTCGAGTACGTACGGACGCTGGTGGTGGTCTCGTTGCCGGTGTCCATGTCCGATGATTCATCGGGATCGGTCGTCCTCTTGCGCCTCTTCTTCTGTTGCTGGCCTTTCGGTGGAGGTGGTGCTGGTCGAAGGAGGGATGTTTCCTTCGTTGACGGTGCCGGAGGCGGCGTCGGAGCTGATGAGGGGAGGATGAGGGCGGTGCGCTGGACGTCCGTGACGGTGGTTTCCATCGCTGTGGCGGCGGCGGCAACGGGTTTGGGGTTGGTTGTCCCACCAGGGGACATCCTGCTCTGAAAAGAGCACCTTTCCGTTACTTCGTGCCTCTTCGGTCTGGTCGTGGGCGTTCCTTCTCTCTCTCGATCGCTTCACTGCCTCTCGCGGTCGGAAGATGAACCGATCCGAAGTCGGTTCGTCGGTTGAAATCGCGTGTGCGGTTAAAGCCGATGCAGGTGGTCTGGTCTGAACGAGTGCTCAGAGTCAGATGCTTTCCCGCCTTGCGACGGAACGTTTTTATCCTCTAAAAGTCGGCACGCCCCCTCGAACCTCGCGTTCGCCAATCGCGAAGCGTGGCGCGGTCATAAAACGCCGAGCGAAAATATTTCTCCCGTCAGTGCACCGTCGTCTCTCTTTTGTTGCGCTTCATTCGTCCAGTCGTCATTATTATTATCGATCATGGCCAGAACCAAGCAGACCGCTCGCAAATCCACCGGCGGCAAGGCGCCCCGTAAGCAGTTGGCGACCAAGGCCGCTCGCAAAAGCGCTCCCGCCACGGGCGGCGTCAAGAAGCCCCATAGGTACCGTCCCGGTACGGTGGCGCTTCGCGAGATTCGCCGTTATCAGAAGAGCACGGAGTTGCTCATTCGCAAGCTTCCCTTCCAGAGATTGGTGCGCGAGATCGCCCAGGACTTCAAGACCGATCTACGTTTCCAGAGTTCCGCGGTGATGGCGTTACAGGAAGCGAGCGAGGCGTATTTGGTGGGCCTTTTCGAAGACACCAACCTCTGCGCCATTCACGCGAAACGAGTCACGATCATGCCCAAGGACATCCAACTGGCGAGACGCATTCGCGGCGAGCGCGCCTAAGGAGGAGGAGGAGGAAAGGCCGGAGGAGATTTTAGAAGAAAAAAAAACGGTTCTTTTAAGAACCACCACCGACTTTGTAAGATAAGAAAGAAAAAATAGAACCCGCTCGTATACTTACCAGTCGCGTGTTACTTTTAAAAATTTCTTATTATTTCGTTCGGAGGGAAGGCCGGTCTTAAATATAATCCGCGCGTTTTGTTCGGGGGATGGCGGGCGGCCCGATTGTAATTATCATCGCTCGAGTTGCACCACCTTCGTGAAACGATCTACGTATAGAATAAATAGACAGATATTTCGAAAAGCGGTCGATGCGTTGATCTTGGACTTGTCCCGTGTAACATCTAACCTCACTCGTTCTACTCCGTTCGATTACTACCCCCTAACCTAATCTCACCTACACGAACC
The DNA here is from genome assembly GCF_008802855.1 of Photinus pyralis. Classification (NCBI taxonomy): domain Eukaryota; kingdom Metazoa; phylum Arthropoda; class Insecta; order Coleoptera; family Lampyridae; genus Photinus; species Photinus pyralis. The sequence continues at coordinate 7,878,703 of NW_022170403.1, forward strand.
TATAAGACGGCCTCGATGTGTTCGTAGGTTTAGACCGGTTCTTTCTCTCTTGTAAATCTCTAAATTGTGGCCCTGAAAAGGGCCATTTATTTGTGTTCGAGAGGCGTCTCCTCGCCGCGAAATTATTTCTTCTTGGGCGAGCCGGTCGCCGGTTTTTTCGTCTGCTTCGCCTTCTTCGGTTTGGGGGCCTTCGGCTTTTTCGTGGGCACCTTCGTCGTCTTCTTGGCCTTCGAGGGAGACTTCGGCTTCGACGGAGAGGAGGCGGCCGCCGCCTGCGTCTCCGGAGCGGAAGACGCCGACGCGCCGGTCCTCTTCTTCGCGGCCGCCGCCTTTGCCACCTTCCTCTGGGGAGATGCGGTCGCCGGCGCCTTCTTTTTCTTCGGGGACGATTTCGGTTTCTTCACCGACGCCGCGGGCGAGGCCTTCTTCGCGGGGGAGACCGCGGCCTTCTGGCGTTTCGTCGCGGCCACCGCCGCCGCGACCCTCTTTTTCCTTCCCTTCGCCGCCGAACCGCCGGAAGACGGAGAGGCCGCGTCGGCCGCCAGCTTGAAGGATCCCGACGCGCCTTTGCCCTTCGTTTGGATTAGGGCGCCGGAGGCGACCGCCCCCTTGATGTACTTCTTAATGAACGGCGCCATCTTTTCGGCGTCGATCTTGTACGTCGTCACGAGGTACTTCTTGATCGCCTGAAGCGAGGATCCGCCGCGCTCCTTGAGACTCTTGATCGCCCCGTTGACCATGTCGGCCGTCGGAGGATGGGACGGCTTCGAGCGGGCGCCCCCCTTCGTTCCCTTCTTCTGCTGCTGCGAGGAGCTCGCGACCGCCTTCTTGGCGGCGGCGGGAGGAGAGGCTCCCCCGCCACCGGTAGACGCTTCCGACGCCTGATTCGCGACCGCCGTGTCTGCCATGATTACGCTCGTCGGGGAAGATGAGATCGTATATATATTATAATGTTATGACGTATGATAAAAAAAACGTCGCCGAGGATACCGCGCTGAGTTAGAACGTGCGTTTGTATGAGAGTCGCGTTCGAATCTCGGTAACCCCCTCGAAGCGCTCGGACCGCTTACGGAATCCCCGCGAACAGCGGCGCGCGAGCCGTCTTCTCCTTCAACGGTTCCCTTGCTCGAGATGCTTCCGTTTCGACGACCGCGACGCCGAACAGCCCGCCGTTTCGGCGTCCGCCCGTCGCGTCTCGCCCGCCGAAGGACCGGTCTCTCGACTACTCGATTCGCGACGCGCTGTCGGGCGGCCCGCGCCTCCGGCGCGCACCCTAACCGACGGAGGCGGCGAGTCGAAAAAGCGCCGACCTACCTTCGCCGAGTCGTCGAGACGCCGGCGAGAACCGGGCGTTCCGGAAGTACGCTTCCCTTCGACGCCCAGATCTATCTAGACGAAACGACGACGGTCCCGTCGGTCCCCCGTCGCAATAGCACCGCTCCGCGACGTTCGCACGGGACGATGGCGCGACGATGGGCCTCCCGTAACGACTTCGCATAAAGGTAGTCTTCCCGATATTCCACGTCGAAGAAACGAAAATGGTACGGTCTCGCTTTGCCGGACGGGCCGCGGCCTTCGTAAGCGGCCGAGGAAGAAAAATTGCGATCTCTCTTCCTACGATTAACCGACGTGTACCCGAAACGTTGCCGAAATGAAAGTCTCTCCCGATGCTTCGTTTTGCCTTCTCTTATTTACGACGATCGAGCGGGGGAACTTTTTGCCCGCCAAATCGGCCGCTAACGCAAACCTATCCGCGGCAATTTCGCCGTCGACCTTTGACGACAAAATAGGATAGCGATACTAAGGTTCGGCCGTCGTAACGGCGACATGCCGAACCGTCACCTTTGCGTACCACCTCGAGATTGATAAAGACCCTTATTGCGAATCGGAAAGTGCGGATGGCCAATTTTATTCCCGATTAGCGTCACTCGCAATCGGAGACGCGAACGTTTGGCGCCCGCCTGGCCGTAGGTTCACGTCATCGTGCGCAATTCTGCAAGCCTTTCTTTTTTGTCAGATAAGAAAATGGTGCCGTAAACGTCTCGCGAAAGCGATTGCTCAACTTTCCGGTCCGATTTCCTAATGGAGATGATTAAATTACGTAAATAACCCAATCCCAATTCGAAAAAGGACATTATCGGCGCCCAGCGTCGTTCGTTTCGCGGAACACGGAAAGGCGCGTAGCGTGAATCAAGCGTATTGAAAGAATCGCCATCGGAGAGAGCGAGAGGTAGGCGTAAGCGGAAGCGCGATGCCGATTCTGCACCTTTTGAATCACTATCTCCGGAAATGAACTTGATACTCTCTCTCTCTCTCACTCTCTCTAAGACGCAAACAAACGTAATGGAGCCAAACGGGAAAGTCGATCATGCATTTTCTTTACGTTCCGTTCGATCCGGCAACGCCGAACTTGCAAATTTTTCCTTGGCGCGGCGTGTGTATTATTTCGAATATTTTCCTCATACTATGTCATAAATCCCATATGAAGCGTACGATTATCCCTCAATTACAGCGGTAATTGCATCGTAGAAAGCGAAAGAGCCCTGCGATACTTGCACATTTCATATTAGTGGCAACTCCATATTGGACAAGTAGACAAGTGGGTAATGTTTATTTGCCGCCCAAATTACACTCGCGCGTCAAAATAAACCCGATAATTTTGCAATCAAGCGTATTGTCAGTAAAAAACTGCATTCGGTCAATTTTCATATTTTGTTAATTTCGCCAAAATAGAAAATAAACTCTTCCAGCTTTTAGACATGCTTTCAAAAAAAATTATCGGTAACTTTGACGCACTTGTGCAATTACCTACGAAAACGACGAAAGGACTGGCATAACGGTACCGCGCCATCGATTAGGAAGTTCCCTATCATTGACGATGAAATGCATTATTAGGGACGCGCGCAATCCGCAGGGCTCGTATGATTATTCGAAAAAAAAGGCGACGGAATACAGTTTACGCATTGTCGCAAAAGTGCATATCTAATGAGTGGACGGTAACTTATAATCGCTTCAGAAAATTTGTACCTCTTCGATTACCGGTTATAAATGTAGTCTATTACTTTGGCATTTTAATCACAAATACCTCTATCTTTAAGCTTACGGCCTACACGTGGCGTAATCTACGGTTAACGGAACGTACCCCCAAAATATTCCATCTATTGGTCGGCATTTTTTTAAAATCGCACGTAAATTCTTTACTTTCTCTCGTGAAAATGAACTCGTGGTTCTGAAAAGAACCGTTTTTATTTTTGTTCCAGCAAACGACAAGACAGACGAACGGGACCTCTTACTTGGAGCTCGTGTACTTGGTCACCGCCTTGGTTCCTTCGCTGACGGCGTGCTTGGCGAGCTCTCCGGGCAACAGGAGCCTGACGGCGGTCTGAATTTCCCGACTCGTTATCGTCGAACGCTTGTTGTAATGCGCGAGACGGGACGCCTCCGCCGCGATGCGCTCGAAAATATCGTTGACGAAGCTGTTCATGATGCTCATCGCCTTACTGCTGATGCCGGTATCGGGATGCACCTGCTTGAGAACCTTGTAGATGTAGATGGCGTAGCTCTCCTTCCTCCTTCGCTTTTTCTTCTTATCGGACTTCGAAATGTTCTTCTGGGCCTTTCCCGCCTTCTTGGCGGCCTTTCCGCTAGTTTTCGGTGGCATATTTTGCAAATTGCGCGAAGAAAAAGTGTTAAAATTTCAACCGTACCGCACGGACGCCAGGTGAAAACTGAGCGATCCCCGGATATTACTCACCTACTTACCGACTTCGCGCGGTACTCGAAAGCACGCCCCAATCACCCCATTGGACGACAAAGTCGCCTACATAAGCGCTCGTGGCGCATTTCGCTCCGTCAGTTTCCATTGACGATCGCAAGTGAGCGTTACTCAGCACGTTGACAAATTTACTCGTCTAATCCATTTCGTTTTTACTCGATATAACATTTCACAATGTCCGGTCGCGGCAAGGGCGGTAAAGTCAAGGGAAAGGCGAAGTCTAGGTCGAGCAGGGCGGGACTTCAATTTCCCGTCGGAAGGATTCACAGGCTGCTGAGGAAGGGAAATTACGCGGAGCGAGTCGGCGCCGGCGCTCCCGTCTACCTCGCCGCCGTCATGGAGTACCTGGCCGCCGAAGTGCTCGAATTGGCCGGCAACGCCGCTAGAGACAACAAAAAGACGCGTATCATACCGCGCCACCTGCAACTCGCCATTAGAAACGACGAGGAATTGAACAAGCTCCTGTCGGGCGTCACCATCGCCCAGGGTGGCGTTCTCCCTAACATTCAGGCGGTACTCTTGCCAAAGAAGACCGAAAAAAAGGCGTAAGAAGTTCGACGACGTCTCACCGATCGTAAAAATCAATCGGCCCTTCTCAGGGCCACCACTTTAAATTCAAAATAGAAAAAAGAGAAATGCGACAAAAACTTAACTTTTATTTTTATTCAAATTACCACAGTTTGTGTAGCATGTGTCTATAATTTGTTAATTGGCTCTTTAACGGCCGGCGTGTGTAGGAGGGAGAGAGAGAGAGAGAGAGAGAAAGTGAGTTTGTACGTAACTCGCATTTCGCCGATTAACCGTTCTGTTTTTCGCGTTACGTTATCGTTTATTGATAAACCGAAATCGAGTAACGAAATGGGGAGGGTTTGTCGCCGACGGTCCACCTTATTTTAAACATATCGCGATTGTCGAGTTTCTCGTCCGTTTATGGCGACTTTGTACGGGAAGTTCCAAGGTTGCGAGATATTACGCAACGACACGATTCGGTTATGCCTCTTTCTCAAATTTTCTCATGTAAAATCTTCTGGTGGTTCTGAAAAGAACCGTTTTTTTTTTTTTGTCGAATGTCTCGCTACGTCCGCTCTGGATGGTCGTCGAATTTAACCGCCGAAACCGTATAGCGTGCGACCCTGTCTCTTCAACGCGTACACGACGTCCATGGCGGGGACGGTCTTCCGCTTGGCGTGTTCCGTGTAGGTGACCGCGTCGCGGATGACGTTCTCCAGGAAGACCTTAAGAACCCCTCGCGTCTCTTCGTAGATCAGACCGGAGATGCGCTTGACCCCTCCACGCCGGGCCAGACGTCGAATGGCGGGTTTCGTTATTCCCTGAATGTTATCGCGGAGCACCTTGCGATGACGTTTCGCGCCTCCCTTTCCGAGACCTTTGCCGCCCTTGCCGCGTCCGGTCATTATTGCGTCTGTCGATTGAAATGTAGTCAAAAAAAAAAGTGTAAATGTATAGGGCGAGATGTCCTCCTCCCTGTACGAATGCGAAGCGATCACTAACCTTCCCGCCTTGCGACGGAACGTTTTTATCCTCTAAAAGTCGGCACGCCCCCTCGAACCTCGCGTTCGCCAATCGCGAAGCGTGGCGCGGTCATAAAACGCCGAGCGAAAATATTTCTCCCGTCAGTGCACCGTCGTCTCTCTTTTGTTGCGCTTCATTCGTCCAGTCGTCATTATTATTATCGATCATGGCCAGAACCAAGCAGACCGCTCGCAAATCCACCGGCGGCAAGGCGCCCCGTAAGCAGTTGGCGACCAAGGCCGCTCGCAAAAGCGCTCCCGCCACGGGCGGCGTCAAGAAGCCCCATAGGTACCGTCCCGGTACGGTGGCGCTTCGCGAGATTCGCCGTTATCAGAAGAGCACGGAGTTGCTCATTCGCAAGCTTCCCTTCCAGAGATTGGTGCGCGAGATCGCCCAGGACTTCAAGACCGATCTACGTTTCCAGAGTTCCGCGGTGATGGCGTTACAGGAAGCGAGCGAGGCGTATTTGGTGGGCCTTTTCGAAGACACCAACCTCTGCGCCATTCACGCGAAACGAGTCACGATCATGCCCAAGGACATCCAACTGGCGAGACGCATTCGCGGCGAGCGCGCCTAAGGAGGAGGAGGAGGAAAGGCCGGAGGAGATTTTAGAAGAAAAAAAAACGGTTCTTTTAAGAACCACCACCGACTTTGTAAGATAAGAAAGAAAAAATAGAACCCGCTCGTATACTTACCAGTCGCGTGTTACTTTTAAAAATTTCTTATTATTTCGTTCGGAGGGAAGGCCGGTCTTAAATATAATCCGCGCGTTTTGTTCGGGGGATGGCGGGCGGCCCGATTGTAATTATCATCGCTCGAGTTGCACCACCTTCGTGAAACGATCTACGTATAGAATAAATAGACAGATATTTCGAAAAGCGGTCGATGCGTTGATCTTGGACTTGTCCCGTGTAACATCTAACCTCACTCGTTCTACTCCGTTCGATTACTACCCCCTAACCTAATCTCACCTACACGAACCTATAAGACGGCCTCGATGTGTTCGTAGGTTTAGACCGGTTCTTTCTCTCTTGTAAATCTCTAAATTGTGGCCCTGAAAAGGGCCATTTATTTGTGTTCGAGAGGCGTCTCCTCGCCGCGAAATTATTTCTTCTTGGGCGAGCCGGTCGCCGGTTTTTTCGTCTGCTTCGCCTTCTTCGGTTTGGGGGCCTTCGGCTTTTTCGTGGGCACCTTCGTCGTCTTCTTGGCCTTCGAGGGAGACTTCGGCTTCGACGGAGAGGAGGCGGCCGCCGCCTGCGTCTCCGGAGCGGAAGACGCCGACGCGCCGGTCCTCTTCTTCGCGGCCGCCGCCTTTGCCACCTTCCTCTGGGGAGATGCGGTCGCCGGCGCCTTCTTTTTCTTCGGGGACGATTTCGGTTTCTTCACCGACGCCGCGGGCGAGGCCTTCTTCGCGGGGGAGACCGCGGCCTTCTGGCGTTTCGTCGCGGCCACCGCCGCCGCGACCCTCTTTTTCCTTCCCTTCGCCGCCGAACCGCCGGAAGACGGAGAGGCCGCGTCGGCCGCCAGCTTGAAGGATCCCGACGCGCCTTTGCCCTTCGTTTGGATTAGGGCGCCGGAGGCGACCGCCCCCTTGATGTACTTCTTAATGAACGGCGCCATCTTTTCGGCGTCGATCTTGTACGTCGTCACGAGGTACTTCTTGATCGCCTGAAGCGAGGATCCGCCGCGCTCCTTGAGACTCTTGATCGCCCCGTTGACCATGTCGGCCGTCGGAGGATGGGACGGCTTCGAGCGGGCGCCCCCCTTCGTTCCCTTCTTCTGCTGCTGCGAGGAGCTCGCGACCGCCTTCTTGGCGGCGGCGGGAGGAGAGGCTCCCCCGCCACCGGTAGACGCTTCCGACGCCTGATTCGCGACCGCCGTGTCTGCCATGATTACGCTCGTCGGGGAAGATGAGATCGTATATATATTATAATGTTATGACGTATGATAAAAAAAACGTCGCCGAGGATACCGCGCTGAGTTAGAACGTGCGTTTGTATGAGAGTCGCGTTCGAATCTCGGTAACCCCCTCGAAGCGCTCGGACCGCTTACGGAATCCCCGCGAACAGCGGCGCGCGAGCCGTCTTCTCCTTCAACGGTTCCCTTGCTCGAGATGCTTCCGTTTCGACGACCGCGACGCCGAACAGCCCGCCGTTTCGGCGTCCGCCCGTCGCGTCTCGCCCGCCGAAGGACCGGTCTCTCGACTACTCGATTCGCGACGCGCTGTCGGGCGGCCCGCGCCTCCGGCGCGCACCCTAACCGACGGAGGCGGCGAGTCGAAAAAGCGCCGACCTACCTTCGCCGAGTCGTCGAGACGCCGGCGAGAACCGGGCGTTCCGGAAGTACGCTTCCCTTCGACGCCCAGATCTATCTAGACGAAACGACGACGGTCCCGTCGGTCCCCCGTCGCAATAGCACCGCTCCGCGACGTTCGCACGGGACGATGGCGCGACGATGGGCCTCCCGTAACGACTTCGCATAAAGGTAGTCTTCCCGATATTCCACGTCGAAGAAACGAAAATGGTACGGTCTCGCTTTGCCGGACGGGCCGCGGCCTTCGTAAGCGGCCGAGGAAGAAAAATTGCGATCTCTCTTCCTACGATTAACCGACGTGTACCCGAAACGTTGCCGAAATGAAAGTCTCTCCCGATGCTTCGTTTTGCCTTCTCTTATTTACGACGATCGAGCGGGGGAACTTTTTGCCCGCCAAATCGGCCGCTAACGCAAACCTATCCGCGGCAATTTCGCCGTCGACCTTTGACGACAAAATAGGATAGCGATACTAAGGTTCGGCCGTCGTAACGGCGACATGCCGAACCGTCACCTTTGCGTACCACCTCGAGATTGATAAAGACCCTTATTGCGAATCGGAAAGTGCGGATGGCCAATTTTATTCCCGATTAGCGTCACTCGCAATCGGAGACGCGAACGTTTGGCGCCCGCCTGGCCGTAGGTTCACGTCATCGTGCGCAATTCTGCAAGCCTTTCTTTTTTGTCAGATAAGAAAATGGTGCCGTAAACGTCTCGCGAAAGCGATTGCTCAACTTTCCGGTCCGATTTCCTAATGGAGATGATTAAATTACGTAAATAACCCAATCCCAATTCGAAAAAGGACATTATCGGCGCCCAGCGTCGTTCGTTTCGCGGAACACGGAAAGGCGCGTAGCGTGAATCAAGCGTATTGAAAGAATCGCCATCGGAGAGAGCGAGAGGTAGGCGTAAGCGGAAGCGCGATGCCGATTCTGCACCTTTTGAATCACTATCTCCGGAAATGAACTTGATACTCTCTCTCTCTCTCTCACTCTCTCTAAGACGCAAACAAACGTAATGGAGCCAAACGGGAAAGTCGATCATGCATTTTCTTTACGTTCCGTTCGATCCGGCAACGCCGAACTTGCAAATTTTTCCTTGGCGCGGCGTGTGTATTATTTCGAATATTTTCCTCATACTATGTCATAAATCCCATATGAAGCGTACGATTATCCCTCAATTACAGCGGTAATTGCATCGTAGAAAGCGAAAGAGCCCTGCGATACTTGCACATTTCATATTAGTGGCAACTCCATATTGGACAAGTAGACAAGTGGGTAATGTTTATTTGCCGCCCAAATTACACTCGCGCGTCAAAATAAACCCGATAATTTTGCAATCAAGCGTATTGTCAGTAAAAAACTGCATTCGGTCAATTTTCATATTTTGTTAATTTCGCCAAAATAGAAAATAAACTCTTCCAGCTTTTAGACATGCTTTCAAAAAAAATTATCGGTAACTTTGACGCACTTGTGCAATTACCTACGAAAACGACGAAAGGACTGGCATAACTAGTGATGCGCGCATTCGAATGAAAACTATCGAACTATTCGATAGTCGCAAACCATTCGAATAATTCGATAGTGGACAAGTAATTCATTCGAATGAATTGTCTTGAATGAACGAATTATTTGCAATTGCACACACAGTTCATAAATACTAAATACCTTATGTTACGTTGAAAAATGTAAATATTATTTATTTCTTAATCCAGATGGTCACGGTTTGGGATTGGGAATTATAAATTTTATAATACCTACATAAAATATAAAGCGTCGTTTACTAATTACTTAGTAATTACTCATACCATACGCATTATAAATTTATAAGGCATAAGCAAAGTGAAAAAAGTCGATGATTTACATTTTTATTCGATAGTTGTTCACGAGGTTGTTCATTTATAATTTATATAAGATCCATGTATTTGTATAAGTAATACACATAAAGGAAAAAAATTATTCAAAAAATTCATTCGATAGTGAATTCATTCGATAGTACTTATTACTAAATAGTAATTTATTCGATGGTTTTTTTTTCTCGATAGTTCCCAACACTAGTTTAAACGCTACTGACTTGTAAAACTGACAGCAGACCTGTAAAAATTTTACAAGTTAGTAATCTAGTAATTTCATTGGCCAGAATTAATGCGAAGTCTCTGTTACATGGATCACATGATATTTTAGACATTTCTTCAAGATCAATTTAAGAACTAATTATTTACGTTTACAAATGAGTAACAAATAAAATATTGTACATTATACGCCAGGTAATAGTTTTTACTGGCTCTAGGAGACTTCTCCTATCGCCATTAAAAACTCACTTACCTGGCTAATAATGTAAAATACTATTTTGGATTTCGGTGGTATTAATTCTTTACCTAGTTTGGCTGCTTTTTATCAATATCAAATACACCTTTGTCACCTACCACCAAAATTATGACACTAGCAATGACAGTTTCCAAATTATTTTTGTTGCCAAAGCATAGGGTTTGTCGTACCAACGCAACGTTCCTATGTTAACTTGTTAGACAGCGATTTTTTGAAAGAACGCGTTCTCTAACTCCATACATATTAAGTGTTTCAGTTTCGGAAGTACGAAAAATATCGTATATACCTTGCGACTGAAGTAGTGGTCTTAATCCCTCAGGTAAATTATGGCCCTCCCTTCGGTCGGGCCATAAACTTTACCTTCGGGATTAAAAGTACTACTTCAGTCCCGCGGTATATAGGTAATATCATTGTATTTATACCTTACCAGTATGGCCACGGTATAGCAAAAAGTGCGACGCGTTAATAAAGCTAGATAGATGGCGCTAAAACGCACTGCAAAAATTAATTTAGCGTAAAAGTAAACCATATGCAGTGTCGTATTCCCCCACAGACGTCTCTGAAAGCAGCCTATTTAATCTTTTTCTTTTGCTACGTATGCTGTACGCTTTGTGTAAGTTTTAAAGTTCACCAAACGAATAACGAACAGGATGCCGGTGACGTATGCTACATGAAAGTTGTATTGTAAGCATAAAGACGCTCTTTATCTTTATTATTAGTATTTTATTTCATTGTTACCTATACCTGTAATGTTAGGTTCCAGGTTTTATTGAAAGTTTTTAGCGGCAAGGATTTAATGGATTTAATTGAATGGTCAAAAATAAATTCCTGGGCATTTAAGGGATTAACCCGAAGTATTTGAAGATTTGTTGAACAAAAATAAAAATTAAATTTAACAATTCGTCCCTGAAAAAGATAAAATACTCTAACCAGCGGAACAATTGAAAATTAAAGGTTTCTGTCAGTGTAGGTACGTGCGGGTTCCTCTATAAATAGGATTGAAGTAGGCACCTCTTGTTAGTAAACAAAACAATTTCCTACTTCCTGCTTGTCGGTCTCGGATTTAAAATCGTCACGTAACGTACTGGCGTCTGGCACTTATGACCCGACATAATTAATAATTCTGGAATGCTGGCAACTCAAATACACTTATAATTATTGTTCTTATTAAAAAGTTGTTAAAAAAAGTACATACACAATTGTTTTATTTAAATAAACGACACGACTATTGCACTAGGTGGGAAACGGAACACTAGAAATATTACTTGCAGTTGCACGTTTAGCGCCTGTTCTTTTCAGATGTTCGGTGTTATCATTTTTCAAGAGCTGTAAAGCTTAACAAAAAAATATACAGATAGACCTTAAATTGGCCAGAGGATCAAAGAGTTCAAGCCGTACCTACTGGCATTTTTCGTGTTTATGGTTTTATTGCATGGGAATACAACAGTGTTCTGTTTATCTTAAAATTTCAAACGTAAAGCGACAATGAGCCTATTCTTGCGTAGATCAAGAATTATAAACAATGAATGCTCCTGGTTTTGTTACTGGCATAATTATGGGTGTACTGCACATATTTTATCATGCACGATGTGGTCAAGCAAATTTGATCGTTGTATAATGTATATATAATGGCATTGTTCATAGGATATATTTATATAATCAATGATAATGGTGTAATTCAACATTCAAACTGTCGTTCGAGTGATAAAAAAGACAAATCGGCTATCGCAACAAAGAGCCAACATTTCTCTGTATGCATTTAAATTCTTATTCAGTGTCCGGTGATGTACTTGCAATGCAATGCTTGCATTATCAATCTGTACCTCCTTATAAATATACAAAAACTATTAGCCGACATGGAGCTGACCCGAAAAAGGACACTAACAAAAATTGAAAAAAAATGTTTGTATACCTATGTATTTTTAAAATTCCATCCATTGATTAAATACTTTATAGTTTAGCTTTAGACAATACCCCTTCCCGTAATCATTTTAACATAATTTTAATTTATAATTTACTTCCAGTCTTCCACCGAATAAAATCAGACATTTTATCTTATTAGTCTGGAATGCCACACTAAGGACAGAGTTTCCGCTTCAAGTGAATTATTAATTAAAGGAAGGTGAAGGACGAGTATCAAGTTTCATTTGCTTATTGTCATTCCGTGTCGCCATATCGTATACGAAGTGAGATACAGGTTTCTGTAATTTTACTGTTGTTATTATAGTTACCTAACCGAGTGTTCGCAGCGCTAATTTTGTACTTTTCTGGTAGGCCCCCAGAACTAATCTCCTGGCCCCCAAATAAGCGTCGCATGTTTTTAACATTGCGTGGCCGTACTGTAAGGTATAAATACAATGGTAATATACTATTATAAGCGCTACTTTTGTTTACAAACACGCCAAAAATCCAGCGTACCTATGCTGGTGCTGTAATCATTGTATTTATTCGTTATAAATACATTGCTGTAATGTACAATATTATGCTTAGTGCAGACATTGAATAAAAACCACTTTATTCAATGGTGCAGATATAAAAACAAGGGCGCGCTATCAGTATTGTGTGTTGCCTATCTCACAATAGCTTTCTTATGGGAAACATGCCTAACGTAATTCATACCGTTTTTAAAAACTATACTTTTTTTTGGGAAATGTTTGTTGTTTCTTGTTCTTAAATGTATGTAAATTATGAGTGAACAGTTTATATTGCATTAAAACTCATAGTACATTCTCTGAAAGCGTATAAAGTAGACGTTCGGTTGCAATGACAATCTCTTGTGTATAATTCAAAGGTCAAAGAAGTTTTTGCAATATAAATGGTTTCTCCAGATTCTTGCACATATAATAATTAAAACGTGATGTGAAAATCAATTAAATGTGGTTTCTAAAGCACAAACGGTATGAACTCCGTACACTTGAAGAATAACTCCTAAAACAATTATAGTAAAGAAATCTGTTTTCAGTGTAGTTCAACGTGTATCCACTAAGATGGCTACGGTATACTACTTAAAAAGCGGGAAATTTAAAGTGGAGTACTTATTGGAATGTATTACTGTACCTACTTTTTAGCAGTATAACTAAGTCCTTTATTGGTTTTTTTGGTCGTTAGTGCAGATAAAATGTTTCCAGCAAAAAACCGTATCATAAGTAAGAATTAAACTGGTTAACGTTACCTACATTCAAAATTTGTGTTAGGAAACTGGCAAAAGAAGTATTTATAAATGTTGAGTGAAGGATCAGGGGATTTTTCACTCTACGTTGTAATTAATTAATATAAAAATTTCAGAGCTTACAACTGGAAGAAGTGGAAAGCGATTATTTTAAAAAAGAGTTTACGTTAGTTGATGTTTCTGAATTGATAATACACAAAGTGTTAATACTGCTTACGTTTACCCGACAAAGCGCTTCATGAGCGCTACTTAAGGGCAGGAATACTCTTATAAAAATTTCTCGCCCCAGTTACACTGTCGAGATGTACATGGTACAATACCACCGTAAGTCGGATGCATGGTGGTATTTACACCTCGGCAGTGCTATCAGACAACTCATGCAAGAAATCACTAACTGGAGATTATATATTCGATAATAAATGTACATGTCACTTACAACTAAATTTAAGCACTATAATAATAACGAAACCCCACCGATTGGATCTCGGTTCTCATAATTTGAATGAACTACATACTATCGGTATTATATCACAATATGATTTTATTTCACATCCAAACAAATAACATTCAATTACGAGCTAGTATTGCAAATCTGGTTTTCCTCAAAATATTGAGTGGATTGTCCTTTGTGATCATAAAGGTTGAGTTACAGTATCAGTTAGAGCGTGTATTCCTTAAGGCCGATTCACATTATTATCGGTCAGAACATGTTTGTAAGAAACTGACCATGATGAGACCGATGGCCTTATATAAACGCACTGCAATGACATCATTCGGTAAAATGATAATCGGAAACAAATTTACTCCGTGTCGAAAGTCAATCTTCGGAAATGTGTACAGTCGAAGGATAGCCTAAAACAATCCATTAATAGAACTATATTAATATAAAGATCCTCAACTTTACTTACCTATATAGGTAGGTACTGTTTTTTTTTGTTATTTTGCAGTTAATAGAAAATCAGGTAAACATAATCCATAACATAACCCAACTTTGAATAGCATTTCAGGAATTACAATTACGCACTGTTATTGGCATTCAATTGAATTACTGAACAAAACCGCATATTATGGCAAATAAGTATTTTTAGGTAGAATTTATTTCGCATGATCACTAAATTCCCTTTTAAGAGTTACGGAACGATATTTGCAGTTACAGCCATTGAATTTATAACTATGAGAAGCGCAGGTTAACTGGCAGGATATGTGACTGTTTTCAATAGTTTAAATTACACGACGTAGATGTCTCTACCATCGAGAAAGATGAATAATAATGTCAATTTTTTACTTAGACCATATAGTACATGGACTGCTAATTGTAACTAAAATATGGTCAAGGACATCGCCTGGGTATATGAGTTTCAGGGTAAACGAGTCTGTCCGAAGTTGTCCGCTTAGACACGATTTGAGACTGTCAACCTATAAATTTACAAACGTCAATTAATTAATCGCCTAGATATGCCAAAAAAAATCAAACCTATTGCTATTTGTGGACGTATAGAAGATAATCAAGAGGATTTAAAGCTCCCGTACTACGTGGTTACTATAAAAGCTACTCTTTACGCGATCTGAATGGTGTTCACACGACTTTAGTTTACCCTGAGATTCACATACCCACGACTACAGTGCCCTCTATCCGTGACCACCCATTTTGTATTGAAAGCATAGGGCTAATAGCAGTCCATGTACTATATGGTCTAAGGTTTTTTACCTTTGTTAATTATTATACAGGAATCTGTAATGAACCCACTATCTCGATTTGTAATTGTTGTATACAGAATTCTAGATACCCAAGAAACGTACTTATAAGGCATTTATGTGGCACACATGATGTTGAATGACGTAAGATAAACATTCTTCCTTTCATGAATCGTGACCTACTTAACATTCCTTAAGGAAGATTGAATTACATTTGAACAGGAAAGCAAAAAATACGCAGGCATCCTTGATCACTGTAACAGAAATTAAATGTACCTACCTATCTATTCTTAATTTTTGTGTGTGTCGGTTAAACCGTTGCCACCGGTTAAACTACCTAGGACAGGGGTCGGCAACCTATTGAAACGGAAGAGCCAAAAATTACAATTTACAAAATTTCCCAGTTCTTAAAGAGCCACAAATAATTTTTGATTCAATATTATAGTTTTTGGCTATATACAGGGTCCTGCAACAGTCCGTCGGTTTTTCCTACATAGCTGATAGATACCTGGTAAAAATATTGGTGGTTGCGGATCTACAGAAATTATTTTTGAATGTACAGGGTGTTCCATTTTTACGATGTCAATTAATAACTGATCTTTTTAAATAGAACATCCTGAATATTTGGTTGTTTCAATGCCGTTTGTTCAAAGTGCTATAACTATTCTTTTTCAAATGGAACTACCACTATTTTATTTCGCTATTCGATTGTCTTTTGTGTTCTCTTAAATGTTTATAAGGGGTGCCCTGTGCTTAAACTCCGCAGTGTTTAGGTTATTCAATATTTTTCACAAAAGTACCTACTCATTAATTAATTACGTGTTTATACATCGGAGTAGGCTGGCTATAATAAAAAAAACAAAAGAATACCAGAAAGTAAACAAGTGTCAAAAATTAGATAATTATTTGCTGCAAGTATACTTTTGATACAAAATAAGATTAATTAAAAAGGCGAATTTCGAACAAATGAACTAATTTCTTTAGATAAATACCTACGGAGAGCCGCAACTTTATAGGTATCAAAAGAGCCGCAGGTTACCGACCCCTGATCTAGGATCACACGTCACACCTGGCAATTTTGATACAAAATAAAAAGGTCGTTAACCTCTTTTCTTTTAAATTCTGACGTTTGAAATTTGTTCTCAATGGTTAATCGATAACTTATCGATAATTATCGATTAATAGATAGTCAATCGATAAATTTTAAAAAATGGTCGACCGGTCAACAAAAAAATAATTTTTTTGCGCATGGGATTTATACATACAGGGTGATTCCTATAGTACCTGCCACCGTTTGGGAGCATATAGGGGGTGCCTAGGGGAGTATTTTGATATAGGACACTTGGGGTCGAAAATCTAAAATAAGGGCGCCAGAACCAAATTTATCTTCTGGAATTTCACGCCTGTATGTAGGCAACCCAACCGACCGACGTTTCGCGCGGAGCGATGCAGAGCGAGTTAGCGCGAGGAAGCGACATGGGAGGGAAGGAGGGAAAACGACAGTCAAAAGCAATAACGTTTACAAGTGTTCAACGTGGCCACCGTTGTTCTCAATGCACTTCCTACATCTAGCCAACTATTATTATACTATTGCCATAGTGTTTATTCACTTGATACGCGTCGTTGCAGACGGGATTTCGTGGGTTTAAACAAAATTCTGATCAAGTGTCAGCCACACATCGCCGCCTGAGATCGCTCCGTGTGCACCGCCGGCCGGTTGGGTTGCCTACCTACAGGCGCGAAATTCCAGAAGGTAAATTTGGCTCTGGCACCCTTATTTTAGATTTCCGACCCCAAGTGTCCTATATCAAAATACTCCCCTACGCACCACCTACACGCTCCCAAACGGTGGCAGGTACTATAGGAATCACCCTGTATATATTCTGACTATAATAAGCAAAAATAAATAAAAAGTGCGATTAAGGCATCGAAAATATTTGCTTTTACAAAAGTTACAGCGATTTGATTGAAAGCTTTCAGGGGCGAAAAT
This sequence comes from Photinus pyralis, assembly GCF_008802855.1. Lineage (NCBI taxonomy): Eukaryota > Metazoa > Arthropoda > Insecta > Coleoptera > Lampyridae > Photinus > Photinus pyralis. The sequence goes on from NW_022170403.1 coordinate 7,895,502, forward strand.
TAAAGCTGGAATCCTTGTTTTCCCTAAAAAAAAAAAGAAAAATGGAGGGTGATATTTTTTCGCGGTTACTTAGCAAAGAGGAAAAAAAATCCTGGAACAGTTTTAAGGCAATAGTCCATGGTTTCCCGTTCAGTGTTTCCTGGGAAACCATAGAGCTGAAAATTATGACGAGCTGACAGGATTTGGTTTTGTATCATGGGGTATAGAATGTCTCTAAATAATAAAGATGCACAGGTTACATTCTCATTTAGATCAATTTAAGGATAATATGGGAGCTTATTCGGAATAAGGACAACACTTTCTCGAGACAATGGAACTTAGGCACCTTCCCAAGGCCAGGAAGTTGGAAGCATGATGGAAGATCAGATTCAGTTGAACATGACAAAAACAGCAAAACTGCTCCACTTTTAAACATTTAGACTCTAAGATAAACAAATTATAAATGTAGAAACGTTACCATTTAATAAATCATGCCTATGTAAGTAGGATTCTATAGGTATTTTTATTTTTTGGTTTTTTGCATTTTTTTCACACAAAAACAAATACATAACCATTTTTTGTTCTAATTCTTATTTGTGGCTATAGAAGCAATAAAAATAAGGTATATATGTCCCATGCGCAAAAATGCTGTAGACTGGTGTAATTCATCGAAAATGTTAAAGGATTGGTCGATAAACCTATAATTACCGATAATCTATCGATTAATCTCACAACTAAACTATTAAGATAGATAATTATCGAGAGAATTTTTAACGACATAAACTTTTCAATGTTTAGGTATACCAGTTTACTTCCAATAAAAGCGATGTAAGAGCATTGTAGAGTTGCCATATGATCACAATTCACAACCTACTGCTGTACTCATTTTTGAGGATTATCGTCCACTTGATCACCTTTGATTTCAGAAAACTTGAGCATCAAAAGATCCTGTTTTATTTAAATTATCTCTCGCAATACCAATACCAAAAAAACAAAAGTGTTAGCGAGTGTACGCATGGATGATGTAATATATCGATTGAGAATATATATCGATGAGATTTATGAAAAAGTATCGATAGTTTTCTCTTGAAATTTCCGCTACTTATCTATTAATCGATAAATATCAGAGATAGACAATTTTCGTGGCAATAATAATCGATTATTATCAGCAGCTAACAATCATTATTATCCAGCATCCTGTGATGTCTTTAGATAAGTATACTAGCTGGCCGAGGCCCACCCTCCCAAGACCAATCATCGCCGAAGCGTTTCTTACCTGTTGACTATATTGCTTCGATTCCCCTACTAGCATCTTCACCTATCGGCGACGACAATTTGAATCTTCCCTTTTTTGTGCCCTCAACATTGTTTTCGGCACGCAAGGATTCGGGACCTGCAGTCAATGGCCTACTTGAATGATTTCACTGCCAACTCAAATCAGCGCTCACGTGCCACCCAGTGCGTTCTGGTTCAAGGTACTCCGTATCGTTCTGCTTGGAAACTGTAGCATTTTCACGGAGAACTTTCGAGCTTCCTCAGCAGAGTTTGTTTACGGTTACACCCTTCAACTTCGAAGGCAAACTTTGTAACGATTTAGAAACTTAAATTGCAATTGAAATAATATACCTATAGGGATTATATCTTGAATATAACATGAAATTGGATAAGTTCGCATCAGTTATAATATAAAGTGATACATTACCAATGTTCAAAGAAACACAATTAAATTAAAGACATTTACTGATTTTAAAATAAAATTAACATTGTCGAGTTGGAAATCTTTTAGGTGTTAAGTGACCCCCATATAACTTCGTGCCCCCATCATGCTTGCGTGCATCCAAATCAATGCAGTCATAGCGGTTAAAATGACGAGAACACAATCTTGTTTTTACATCATCGAATTCCGATAGTTCACATGCTTGCAGTCACCGATTCTTGTTGCTTTTTTCACTTGGGAATCTAATAACAAGTATGGCATAAATGAATTGATTGCAGATAATTGCATTGTAACTTACTTGTGCCATGAAACCGAAGAATCCACTTTCCCACAAGTACCTGCATTGCATTTCTTTATTTCTAAGTAATGAACACACTAAAATTGCCAAACATTAGGTATTCCTTTACAATTATTGTGTATCACTTACGTATACTGATTTATATAACTACGAAAGGCTTCTTTACTATTAAAATTAAACAAAAGTTCAATAACTCATAAACAAAACAAACAATTTAACCTCAATCCGTTATGTCAAACTGGAGTGGAGTAAATCCTTGGTAAATAACACTACATAATAACACGCAAGCGCATTAGCGCCTAGTTCCCAACTAATGACAGAAGTATATTTCCATCCACTAACGTTGGCGATAGGCGTGTCCACTCGTTTATCCATATACTTCTCTTATAATATATATGATTCTGCCAACACGGCGGCAAATGTGTTGGTACGTTTTTTCTCTTCTCGCTGACCGTTGGTTTTCAAAATTCAAATGCTTGCAACGGACAATATTTTGCCTTCAAATTTTTTTTGATCGTTTTTTAATAACAAAATCTCCCGCTTTCAGTAAAAATGTGGAACCTGCCTATTATACTGCCTGTGAATAGAATGTATGAAATTGCATTCCTTCAAGGACAAGGACTGCAAGCTTCGTTCGTCTAAAGTTCGTCTAAATGTATTATTATTTACATTACAAATTTACGCAATGATTCTTAAGGAATCTATTTTTAGAACATTCCAATCCTATTTATAAAACCATTCCAATGATAACACAAAAAACATCCCGAGTTCCTGACATCTAACGATTAAAAAGGAAAATATTCGAATGGTCAAAATAAATGGTTTGTAATGCTGCCATCTAATGTCAATGTAACGCTCCACTTTCGATCGCCCACGGACTTTCAAACGATCGAACTGCCCCTAGCGGCGGCCAGTTGGCACATGGTCACAAACTGTTATATGGGATCCGCGCTTCTGATAGTTTCAATTCAATGGTTACAGGTGGTAACCAAAGATAAGCAAAATACTATTTTTAATTTTATCTCAAGCAAAGACGAATGTATGCGAGTGTTAGCGATCTAACGAAGTACATATAGGGATCGCGGATTTGGGATGGCAGCACAAAGCGACGAATATTTCAAAAATACCTCTTAGTTCACTTTTCTAACACCATGGCGTGCAAACGCAGCCTTAAAGGCTTATTACTTAGTGGACGAATTTATGTTGCAAGTGCCCTAATTATAATTGTATTGTATGACTTGTCTTATACCTATGGTATTTTATGATCTTTTGGACGAATTATTATTAAACGAAAAAATTGAAATTAATTCATTTGATTTGCGATTTGGGTATGTAGGTATAGTACATCATAGGCATAAAATATGAGAAAATGAATTCCTCTTTTTGAAATCAATAGTTAGAAGGATCGTATAAGTAATAAATACATAATGGTAGAGGTTGCCCGGCTACATCACAATCGCTGATATGATACGAGCATTGAATGATACGAGTATGATAACACGGGTACAAAATACCTAGTTAATTTCCTTGCTTATAATAAATAAAAAAGATTTCTCTACATGATTCAACACTGCGGTGTGTGGTCGGTTTCTGTAAAATAAACTTTTGGTGAGAATCCTAAATAGTTATATTGGTTACATTTAGTTTGGATTTAACTCACCAGACGCTTAAATCCAAAGAAAGCGCAGACTATGTACCTATTTTAACCAAGCATGATATATCTGGAGTGTTTAAATCTGTGGTATTAGTTTAGTCAGTTTAGTAGTGTAATGTGTAATAATTGACTTATACAGGTTGATTCAAATTCGAAGGCCGCCATGGGGATCTCGGGAACTGTAAGAGATAGGTAGAGGTAGTTTACATTTGACAAAGTTACCCTTGATGGTAACATCATCTATTTTTAATAAGAAATAACGCCATTAATTCGTAAAAACGCAAGAAACTACTTACGTACGTTATACCATAGTGTAAAGAATAGAATAGTGAAACAACCTTACGAAGGAAAAGGGAAACTGATTTGGACATCGAGAATTTTTAGTTCTGGACGCGACAATCGGGAGGGAGGGCGTTGCTGTCACGGATTTTAAAAGTGACTCATGCTACAAACCTTCCACATTTCATTGCCACCTTACACTACACGAGTTAAGGTGACGCTTTTTTCAACGATCTATTTATTATAATTTTTCATTTCACTTTGTTACATATGAAAGAGAAAGATGTAGTTAAAAAGATCGCTCCTTTGTTCTTTTATTTTAACTGCCTTCAGTTTAAATCACATTCTGCAAATAAAGATTAAAAGTAAGGTGAAGGTTACGTTACGCATTACTACTGTTCCTGTTTATCTGGCCTTATTTGACATTTTGCTTCGAGAAAAGCGCTAAAAGTAAAAGATGTAGAGCACGTGTTGTTCGAGGTATTTTCACTACAATACACCTATGCAACTATCATAATTGAATATAAAAATTGGGATTTTTTTAATTCAGTGCTGCTGTATGCTATAATCCCTCGGTGCAGGAATAGGATAGTATCAAATTTTAGTATTCATTTGGGGTTGTGTTGGTTGATATAATGAAACATGTGCAAAGGCACAAAGTGAAAAATTCGTTAAGCCGCTAAGCAAGAGGCAAAGAGTGCACTTTCAAATTTGTTTTTTCGATTTTAATAGCCCTTATGGACATTCATGCCAACGAGTAAACAAACATGAAATAATTTTTAATTTCTGATCGAATTGCACCAATACCAAGTATATAAGTGGTGTAGTTCCGGAGCCTTTGTGACTCAGACAGACATAAGGAGCGCAAAAGTCCACTTTTTATTTTTTTAAGGTGAAATTACGATCATTTCAGTCGATTCAGGCGTAGTGCAAAAAATCCACTTTTACACTATTATATAGGATTCTCGTAATAGACGTAATAGCAAAAACGTACAAGTGCCGTAGCGAGGGAAACAAAGCATGCGTTTGCACGTAATTTTATTAAGGGCGTAAAATTTTCAGAATACCTAACTGGAATTGTATAACCATTTACAAAAAAATTTAGAATTTACTGTTGCAAAAATCGGATTTTTTTATTGGCATTATTGTTTCGAAATAGTACATAACTGTCGGCCGTACCAAAGAATACTTAATTAGGTACTCTTTGCCCATAAGATAGTCGGTACGTTTTGAGAACTGGTGGGCGCTTTTACTAAAGCTAACCCGCTTAATAATAACAATATTTAGGTGCCTTCATACACTTTTTCATTATTGTATCCATTTCTCAAAAGTGAGGACTGTTTGTGGCACTATACTTTTTAAAACGACTTTCTGCGTGTACAATTTGCGTTTCCTAAACGTAAAAGGATCCGTCCAGCGAGAAGATTCTATGCAAAATATACGTCTTTCTTGCATTCAAAAAACATACTGGTATTTAAATATCTATTACATTTGCAAAGCTGTTTCTAGTCCGCGTCCTGCGACTCACAATTACATTGTATTTTAGGTATCGGGTGTTTTACGATTTTAAGCTTACACCCTCATTAGAAGATAGGGAGCGTAAAATAGACAAAAGAATCATAAATTATATAAAATTCTTTCGGTACTTTTACCAATATTATATACAGCCAGCCAGAATGCCAATATCATATTTGACAAGATGCTCAGTTCTGAAATTCTAGAATTGGGAAATACTTTATTTGGCCTAAAGGGTTAATGTGACATCCTTACATTGAATCGTAGGCATAGGTAATAATATCTCATTTAGTCATCGTAGGTCTCTCAGAAATAATTACATTGTGATTCAAAATAAGATAAATTGTTTATACCAGTATTTGCAAATTTCCAGTATTAAGATTTTCAGATAAAGTCTCCGATAAAGTAAATCGATTCAAATTTTCCAATACATAATTCAGCACTTTAGTACTGTCAATACGTATTCCTATATGAAAAATCGATTGTGTCCATCTGTGAAAAAGGTACAGGTTCACAAAAATAAACAAAACGATGTAATCTTCATCAAGTATACCTAATATTGTTGAAAATATGAACAATTACCTCGAGCACATGTTTCGACCAAAATACAGCAGGCCATTTTCAAAACTGTCCAATAGTTAATATTTGCTATATTGTTGAGTCAGTGGTGTCATGGCAAATTTGGCAGTGCCAGTATTTATTATACGAATAGTGTTATTCTTACTCTATGCCTGAGCGTACGCGCTTGCTTTGACATGAGCTAACCATTTGTCTGTTTAATGTCGACGAACTGTAGCCCTTAGTTAACTGTTTCCGAAAACGGAATTCAAAATTCGCCTTTGTTACCGAATTATGGCGCGGTAAAAAGGACGGACACAAACGTAATTCAAGATTATGGAATTCAGAACGTAAGGTATGAGTTGTTCCGTATAGAGCTTTAAATTTTTTTTATAAGAAGGTTTATTATCTGACATTAAAACACAATGATTATGAAATTTTTGAGTTTTCGTACCATTTTTATACGAATAATATTTCAACACAGTTTTGAAGCAAATTTTGGAATTCTGATTCGAGTTTCGGATCGATATGCAGAAGTTTTGCTCTAAAATGTATATGTATTAAGTAAACTATAAATCATAATAAATATTGAAAGCGACTATCAACACGGAAGGAGATTAAAAGTCTGCCAACAAAAATAATCAAGTGTGTATATACAGAATTTATTGTAATCTTATACAGCATGACATCATCGCATACCCGCGCTCATGAACAATAGCTTGATTGTGCTGTGTACCTTGCTATAAAAGAGCGGTAATTTAATTGTATCGTTCATGTTGCAGATTTCTGTACAGTAGTAGCGTTGAGTAGCGTAATCATTTCGAGTAAAAGCATCTGTATTTTTTTACCGACAATCTTTAGTGGATGGTAATATTGACACGCACGCGACATCTATAACTCTTAAATATGCGGTTTCCAAAACGTACATGGAGGTTGTCTCACTATTCTATTCTTTACATTAAGGTTATACTTAAGACAAAGGCAAAAAAAGATATTTTACAAACATTAAAAAAATTGATGTGTACATTTTTGAAATCAGAAAAAAATTCTCTATCAAATGACACAAAAAGTAAAAATTACTTCCATAAGAAACAAAGTTGATGATAGTTAACCGGAGACGAAACGTCAAACGATTTTCAAAATTTCGTTTTTTCCGGATATCTCCGAAAGTAGTCAGAATTTTCAGTTTCAAAACTGCATTTTGTTAAGCATCAAAATACACAACTTTGCCAAATTTAAACTACCTACCTATCTCTTACAGTTCCCGAGATACCCATGGTGGCCCTCGAATTTGAATCGGCCTGTATATTATCTACTAATTTACAAAAGACCATCCCTAGAATGTAAGACATGGGGAACAAATGTATATTTAGGTATAAACGGCTAAAAAATTAAAAAAAATATCGGTATACCGTATGTCCCCGGATTGACTTTACAAGAAGAAAAACTTTTACTATACTTTTTGACATAAATGCATTCTCCATAAAAGCTTTTGCTTGTTCTTATTCGAAATTTCCCTACTGGTCCGGGCGAGAATTTAGAGGTCTTAACTTCTAACGGCAAATCTTGAGACATTTTGGTGACACGTGTTTTTAGAGTAATTGGACCCTGCTGAATCCGATTTTCTCTGTCACCACCTCGAATTCCGGTTGCTAAGGCCTCAAATCGAGATGACGCCCAAAATGGCGACTAAAACTCACTTTAAAATTTCTTGTTGTTGTAACCAAAGATATTATCATGATGTTTATCTAGTACATACGTTTCATGATTTATTACTATCGTATAAAAAAATATGTAGCCAAAAACAAATTAAGATGGTGGTCAAAATGACGGTAGAAACTTGTGTTAACTAATTTCTTTAGTTGCAAAGAAAAAATTTGCATTTTTTACATGGGGTTGATACGAATAGGTTAAAATGAGTTTGTCTATCCACCATTGTTAATAATTACAATTTGCGAAAAAAATAAAACAAAATGGTTCCCAAAATGCGGATATTTTTATGACTTTTGATGATATTTTAATAGCAATTATCTAAATCTTTTTGAGTGCGTTAGGGAGGTATTAATAATTATATTATAAGATCCTTATAAAGTTTTATTAGTTTTACAAATAGAACGCCAAATATTGTTTATACAGCGTTTGAAACGCACGTGTAATTTAGGACCTTCTATATCACGGCGACGACGCAACGCGCGCAAAATTACCGATAGCGCGAACCTGCTAGCTACATGCTAGGTTCAATTATTATACACCAAGTTCGAAATATTTTGACTGTGGGTGTGCCGTGCCAAAAGCATACCAATGTTTGGTACATTGTGGGTGCAAGAAAGGGTGCAAACTAACATATGCAAGTGCCGGGGAACTGTAAATTCGAAAGGCAAACGCATGCTGTGCACCAGAAGTTGCCAATGTAAAAGCGTTTGCACCAACAACGAAAGCGAAGAAACTCAGCTTGTGCAATCTTCGGATTCAAATGACGAATCCGAATAAAGCCTAATGTTTTTGCTCAGTTCTATTTTTTTAAGTCTAGTTTTCGATTTATTTTTTTATACGGAGTTTGTATACGGTAATAAATAATATGAAATTAAACGAAAAATAATGATTTTAATACTACCTGTATATCGCATACAAAGACGTCAAACTAAGCGCCATCTTGTCCGCCATTTTTGAAAAAGTGTAGGTAAACTTTTTGCATTTCTTTTTTACTTAAGCAGGCACTTTGTAAACAAATTATAATTATATATCAGTGTCCAATCCTCAATATCACTTAGATTATACACCATGTAGTACTGTTGCGCACTATGTTTAAAGAATAATATTTGAATTTCCCGCTACCAGCGTCTATCTTACTCGACCCACGCCCCTCTACGCTCATTCGCCTTTTAGTGCTCGTTGCGTACACATCGTGTTAGCACTTCATTTTTTTTTAACTGTAGGTTTTCAACTGTAAGTTTTAACTTCTAATTCCTTTTACCCTTAGGTTTTTAGGGTTTTAGTTAGGTATGAGTCCCTCAGAGGACTTTTCTAGCGACTCGGAGGCTAGTATTTCAAAACAAGATTTGGCAAATCGTTTATGTAAGTTGGAACGTAAGCTTCGCAAGGTCAAACGCCGCCATCGTGATCGTACCAGTGGCGTAACTACAATGTCTCAAAGGTACGCAATGAAGACGGGCCCCGCCTTAAAAGGGGCGCCGACAAAAATGTACGAAACATTCAATTCGCTTATACAAAATTCTGAAAAAAACTAAAAATTTCCGGAACTCCGTCAATGGGATGCTTCTATTAATTATTTACATTTTTTCGTTACTAAGGAAGAGATAAAACGTAAAAAAACGTAATGCAATGCTGTTTACAATTGCAAAATTCTGAATCATTGTTGACGGAGAGTAAATATAGGTGAAAAATACACAATACACAAAAATTAACAATCCGAGGAAGTAACTCTTGAATTTGAATAATTTAAATCTGACTTTAATCTAATACAAAATTTGATATGCTCAAAAATAGCCAATTCAAATAGATTTAAAAGCAACTCCACTCCTCTCCCATTTGTGAAAAATAACATTCCGAAGTCTCTTACTTAAAGGAAATTAAATACTTTGTTAATTAGAGGGACCTTCTCCAATCCAAAAGGTTTCTGGAGGTCTTGGATACGGTAATCTTAGACTGAAGTTGTATTTCGAAATGAATGCCGCACAATTAAAGTTCGAACAAAATCAACTGACTGAACACAGAAGTCAGTGACGCTAAATTTTACAATGGACCTGTGAACCAATGAATTACACAATGCAGAATCAGCAAAGCTAAATCAAGACACTATTTTTTACATATACAAATTAACATCGTTTAAAAATTGGTAATATAAGGAAAGGGTCCCCAAATATTTTTGAAGAGCGGCCTCTAAAATGAAGTTACGCCACTGGATCGTACACGTTCTCGAAGCAAACGCCGTTCTTGTTCTCGCAGCTCCCTTCGCCGCCGGCGTTATAGGAGCCCCAAAGCCTCCGGACCTTCGGCAACACAACGCCGTGCTCGTGATTATCGCAGCCCGACCGGCGCGGAGTCGCCGAGACATAGCGCAGATCGTTTCTTGCACGATTCGGCTAGCGCTGAACGGCTGGTCGATCATTTTCCGCTCAAAATGGCGCCAGCTGCGACTGTAACCTCCAGCGAGGGGGCTCCAGATCCGCCCGATTTTGACGACAGGGAGTCTCCGGTTTTACAAATTAATAATGAAGACGATTGGCATTTTTGCATGTCTTAGAAGAGGATCCCCGACACAACACCCCGGCGCCATTCAACCTTCACGAAGCTTTAAACTCCCGCTGGAGTCATGTGATTGCTAATGGCCTCGTTTCTTCGGAGCGCGACTCTTTATTCAAATCTTATCAGTTGCCATCGAATTGCGTCGCTTTGACCCCACCAATTCTTAATCCGGAGATTTCTTCTATCTTGTCGGGACCTAACCTAAAACGTGACAATGCATACTTGCAAATGCAGACACAACTAAGTCACGGTAGCTCGGCCCTAGCCTCGGCTGTTCATTTAATTCTTGAGAATAAAGAAATTATTTCCCAAGATCTGACAGCTCGCTTATTGGCAGGATTGAGTGATGCAAGTCGCATACATTTAGACCTTCTCCATCAAATGTCACAACTCCGGCTTACTCTCATTTATCCTTCTCTAAGCAAATCTGTGAAGGTTATAGTCGAAAAATCTACTCCGCTTCAGTTTCTCTTTGGAAAAGAGTTGGGAGAGCAAATAAAAGCTGCAAAATTAGTGGCTAAAGCTGGGAAGGACTTAAAGGCCCCTATCACACACCTCTACTGTTTCGTCCAGACGGACTTTTCCAAAGTTTGCCAGGGGGGAAAAGGGGGGAGAGAGCGCTAACCTTACCCGGCCTTATAATAGCGGGCCGTTAAACCGCAATCGCCCGGCTCGCTCAACGGGCAGAGCTCAGCCACAGAAGGGCCAGCCCTCAAAAAAACGCTACCATTACAAACGTCGACAGTAGAGGTAAGTACATTGCTACCCGCTGGTTGCTTACAATTTTTTTATCACACCTGGACCAAAATTACGACTGACCCTCAGCCACTGTCTTGGATAAAAGGATATTGCATTCCGTTTTCGTCAACACCGTCGCAACAGCGACCGGTCTACAAAACCTTAGAAAGGTTACACACACAGTCCGCAATCAAAGACTTACTAGCTCTAGGGGCTATACAACCCTGCACTCCTTGCAAAAACCAGTTTATCTCTAGTATCTTTTTGCGAACTAAACCAAATGGTACACAAAGATTTATTTTAAATCTAAAAGCACTTAACGAGTTTGTCTCTACTTCTCATTTCAAAATGGAAGACTATCGTACGGCGTCGCGGTTGTTACATAGGAACGCGTTCATGGCCTCAATCGACCTGCAAGACGCTTATTTTTAGTACCGGTAGCCCCACACCACAGGGGTTATTTGCGTTTCGCTTTTGAGGATAATCTGTTTGAGTTCACTTGCCTTCCGTTTGGTCTCTGTTCCGCGCCTTATTGTTTTACCAAGCTTTTGAAACCTGTAGTCTCCCATCTACGACAACAGGGCATCTCCTGCGTGAACTATCTAGACGATTTTTTAATCTTTGGTAAGACCAAAGAGGATTGCACACAAAACGTCGCGTATACCCTAAACGTTAGTACCTAGCCAGAGGCAACAGTTTCTGGGATTTATATTTAACAGTTCAACAATGCAGCTTGAACTCCCCTATGAGAAAGCTAGCCACTTAAAACTTTTAATTGACAATCGAATAAAGAATCCTAGTTGTTCCATTCGCGAGTTAGCAACTCTTATTGGTTCGCTTGTTGCGATATGCCCCGCTACAAAGTACGGCTGGCTCTATACAAAATTATTAGCTAGAGAACAATATCTAGCACTTCTTGCCAGTCACGAAAATTACAACGCGCTTGTCACTTTGACATCAACTGCGCTTAAGGACCTACGCTGGTGGAGCCAAACTGTTATAGGTGCCTTTAACGATCTTCACCAGGATACTTTTGATGTGGAGTTATATACAGACGCTTCATTGACTGGGTGGGGCGCCTGTTGTAATACACAAACAACTCACGGCTGGTGGTCCCCAAAGGAAAAGACGTACCACATCAACATCCTCGAACTTCTCGCTATTTTTTACGGCCTACAATCTTTTGTATCGGATTCGACAAGGGTTAATGTACTAATTCGCACTGATAACACCACAGCTCTCGCGTACATCAATAAAATGGGCGGCATTCAATATCCTGCCCTTAGCCGCTTATCTCGCAACATTTGGCAATGGTGCGAACAGCGCCATATTTGGTTGTTCGCGTCACACATCAGCTCCCAAGATAATTGGAGGGCTGATAGAGCCTCCCGTGTCCTCCCAACTGATACAGAATGGTCGCTTGACGAAACCACTTTCGATATAATTAGCCACTCTCTAGGAAAGCCTTCGATAGATCTTTTTGCGTCCCACCACAACTTCAAATGTGAACCGATCCTGGAGCGTGGGCAGTCGATGCCTTTACCGTAAGGTGGACCAACAAGTTTTTTTACGCGTTTCCACCGTTTCTCTTATTTTACGAGTTCTACAAAAACTTATCCAGGATCGAGCTGAAGGTATTTTAGTCGTACCTCTTTGGCCAGGGCAACCTTGGTACCCGTTGTTTCAAGAGTTAACCAAAAAGGCAGAGGTTTTTCCTCCAAAAACTTATACGTTATCTTCTATTTTTAGTCACCAACATCCGCTGTCAAGCGCACTTACCCTGGTGGCCGCGCACTTATCTGCGAGGCTTTTCGCAAGAAAGAAGTCCCGGACTGTGCCATCGACACCATGGTAGAATCCATATCCGACTCGACCATGCGACAGTATGAAACAACTTATCGACAGTGGTGGAACTTCTGCAGCGAACGATCTCTCTCTCCTTTTCAAGCACCGATTCCCTCCATAATAGAATTTTTACAGCGGGTGTTCGAGGGAAACAATCTCCAGTACGGTAGCATGAATTCCCATCGCTCCGCGTTGGCGCTTATTCATTTGCAACCACTGTCAAACGATGCGCGTCTTTCGCGCTTTATGAAAGGAATCGCTAGACTAAGACCTTCGAAACCGCGTTATAATAGCACCTGGGACCCTAACGTTGTGCTTGAGTACATTCAGAAACTCGGACCTAATTCTATTTTATCCCTGAAGGATTTGTCAGCCAAGCTAGTTACTTTGTTAGCTCTGGCCACAGGCCATCGCCTGCAGACAATCCAGTTAATCAAATTAACAAACATACATACCTCTCCACAGGGCATACAGATTCCCATCACTGACCCCATTAAAACTTCGGATACCAATCGATCTCAGCCTTGCCTGCAAATACCAAGATTTGCTGAAAATCCCTTACTCTGTGTAGCTACTACTTTGATTGACTACATAGAGGCCACAAAACCCCTCCGGACTCCGAATCAGGACTACCTGTTTATTACTTTTAAAAAGCCTCATAAAACCGCTACCAAACAATCCATCAGTCGCTGGATTAAGAACACATTGCTTACGGCTGGATTGGATACAAAGGTTTTCAAGCCGCATTCGTTCCGTCATGCATCCACTTCTGCGGCTTATAGGCATGGGCTTTCTCTGTCAAACATTCTTCAAACTGCGGGTTGGACTCGGGCCTCTACCTTCACAACGTTTTATAATCGGCCTATCTTGGACCCGACTGCTTTTGCCAAAGTCGTGATCCAATCAAGTCAACTGGATGAGGGCATCTAACGCCGCGCTGTGGATCACAGGGATACCCTATCATATGGCGCCGATTAGCTAGTACAAGAAAGCTATCATATTTCCTTTCGGTTATTATTTCGTTTAATAGTTTCGGTTGTGTACACGACCAGTTTACACTGTTTAGTTAGGATATTCGGTTATTAAAGGTTACTTTATGAGACAACAGAGTTGCCTCAGCTTGCTTGGGCAGAATTATTCCTGATCTCTAAACAACTACATGGTGTATAATCTAAGTGATATCTTCGGATTGGACACTTCATATAATTATGATCGAACTTCACTTAAGGTAAGTTCACTTGATCACTAATTCTTTTGCTCACTTAAGGTAGAAAAAATCAAGATACTACAAAACGCGGTATTTGGAGCTCTATTTCAGCCGCCATCTTAAATTTTTTTGACTTCAAAATTTTTCATAAACTAGTACTAAGTTGCAAAACGTATATGCTGCATAAAAATCATCATAATATTTTTGTTTTCAACAAGAAAAAAATGTTAAAGTGAGTTTTAGTCGCCATTTTGGCCGCCATCTTGATTTGAGGCCTTAGCAGTCAAAATTCGAGGTGGTGGCAGGAAAAATCGGATTCAGCAGGGTCCAATTACCCTAAAAACACGTGTCACCAAAATGTCTCAAGATTTGCCGTTAGAACCTAGAATTTCGGTAAAGCGCATTATAAAGGCTGATTCTCACTATACATAACGTTTTCATACCATATCCTTTCCATTACCATTCCGTAAATTATTATAGGCTACGAAATTGACCTTTAATAAAGGCGAATGTGTATTAGCGCGCGACTGAATGTCTTACGCACATATCACTTAAACGTCAATTTCGTAGGTATAATAATTTACGGAATGGTTATGGAAAGGATATGGTAAGGAAACGTTATGTATAGTGAGAATCAGCCTTTATAATGCGCTTTACCGAAATTCTCGCCCGGACTATACCGTTTCAGAGAAAAATACAAAAAAAAACGAAAATATGGTTGCACTTTTTCCAAGTCCTAAAAGTCAAAACGCGTCTCTACTGTAATAACATTTCGTTAGTTACAAAGTCTTCGTTACCTGTTATTTGAATAGGCACTAGGATCGTTATAAGTATAACAAACACACTTCGTAATGACATTGAATAAAAACCTCTTTATTCAATGGTAATTATGAAAAAGAATTGAATTTCCAAAGGTGTTTTCTTAGAAATGTCGGCGTTTTACCGTTAAGTGATGGAATCAAGAGTTTTACTGAGGGCCCTTCCAAACAAAAAGCCCCTGTCGCCACTTGTGAACCAATTTTACGACCTTAATTTTGAAAGTGCCCCATGCCAATAATTACGCGATTTTTACTTCATACGTTACGTTACAAGCGGTTCATTATTCTCCTCAAGTTATGTGCGGTAGAGAGCTAATTATAATTTTGTTAACCTAGCAGTCTGTAAGGAGCCGTGAACGACCTTGCGTTTGTGTTTTGTATCTTCTTGTCGTGTGGTTATGCAAATCAAATTGCATTTTTTTAAGCACCCTCTGTGTTGTTTGGGGCCCACTTAAAGAGAGTATAATGATTTAAATATTTGTGGGAAGTCTGAGGTACCGAGAAGATTGCCGCAATGTTTTTAAAGAACATAAAATACTAACCCTTCCTAGTGTTTACATACTTGAAGCTTTATGTTATGCAAAGAAGAACGAAGGAGAACTTATAAGACAATTTAACGTCCACCAACACCACACTAGACGAAAAGATCTCGTTAGACGTCCATTTTCTCGCCTTGCTGTAACTCAAAACGGTGTACTTTATAAATCAAAGTGCTTGTTCAATACTGTGCCCCAAAATGTCAGACAATTACCGTATAACAACTTCAGACACAGGTTAAAATCATTTTTAGTGACACATGTGTTTTATTCGCTTGAAGAATTCGTTGAGTCTAGTCACCTGATCTCTTAATTTTACATTTTCTTTTTTCTATAATCGTGTCATTTTAATTCTGCAATTGTGTCTTGTTTGTCTCTTATATGTAGGTGTATAGTGTCTTATATTATTTATGTTAAATTTATATCCAAACCCTGACAAGTGTAAAGACTGTACGGTCTCTCAGCACAATAAATCAATCAATCAATCAATATAGAAAACTGCTGTAGTTACGCTATTCATTATTAGGTACCAGCACAGTCTAACGAAAAAAACTTTGTCCTTTACTATGGGTACTTCTCTTTTCAGGCAATCCCAGCCTTAAGAATTATTCCCATTCCGCCTTCCCGTGCAGTGCACGATTAGCTACGATCTCTGATTCGTTCAAACGCTACGTCGCCTTTCCCCGTGCGCCCCGCGAAGGTCCAAGTTGTAAAGTATAGCAAGAGCACACTCTCATTGTGAACCAGTATTCACCGGACTACGAAGTAGGGCTTGTTGATCGTTTCGTTGCGACGTTACTTTTCATTATTTAAAAACAATTATTAAATTTAATTTACTAAAATTAGAAAATCAAATTAAAATAAAAAATGCGGGTCGCCCAAAACCGAGTTTGGAAATATCGAAAATCAATAAAGGAAGTCGGGATTATAAACGATCGTTTAAGATAGACATGTTTGAAAAAACTGACTGGTTATGCGGTTGTACCATTAACAATAGTCTATTCAACGCCTCTATTGTTTTCCGTGTTTGTTTTCTTCAAAGGCACATCATATATCTGCTAAATTGAGTTTTAATTTATTAGGTAAGCAAGATATACGGCAACAGTTAAATAGTGCATACCGTTTGAGTATCGAAAAACGTAATGAGGAAGTAAAAAAGAACAGGTATGTTTTGTCCAAAATTATAGACCGTATAAAATTTTGTGGTGCTTTGGAACTTGCTCTCCGCAACCATTGACACAATGAGAAAATTCAATAAACCCTGGAGTATTTCGAGGTCTCATCCATAAGCTTTTTTTATGCCATTTAATAGGCCCAAAAAACTTCGTGTTGCGGTGACACTCAAAAAATTTTCGCCTCCGGCGTTTTATCCGTGGCTCCATTTTCCCCCTTTTTTAAATTGTGCACCCCCAAGACACACCACTACGCGCCGCCACTGATCCCATTTCAAGAAGTTTGTAGCATAACGCATGCCTATCAATTCTGTGAAACGCAGCTTTAAAATCTACAAAGAAGGCAAATACCTGTTGCCGCTCTTTGGTTAATATTAGTTTGACTAAATTGACTAATGTACTGATATTGTCTACCGTCGAATATTCTTTTCGAAATCCAGCTTGAAACTCATTTAGTATTGCGTTGTAGTCCATCCATCGTATAATTTTATCCAAGAGCATTCCGCTAAATAATTTTCCTAATACATTGGAAAAGGAAATGCCTCTATAATTTGCTGCTTCACTTGTAGCTCCTTTTTTATGAATTTGAAATATTATTGCATCTTTAAATTGATCCGGTACAGCTCCACTGTCGTATATCTGATTAAAGTACCATAATATTTTTTCCAAAAACAGATTTGGGATATTGACACTTACGCCAGGTGGTTTTTGGCGCAGCGGACGCATCGTGGGGTGTAACCGCAGTTGACACTCGAGTGGCCGAACCTTTGGCAGGCGAAACACTGCGGAACTTGGCGGCTGGTGCGGAAAGCTTCAACTTTCAGGCGGCAGCAGTACAGCATCTCCGTGATTTCATACACCTTGGACGCGCCCGGCAGGTTTTTCAGAGTGACGAGGAAGGTGTTACTGTGCTCCCTACCTTTGCCCTGAATATTGGTTACGTAAGTTGTACTGAATCCGCGATCGGTGAGCTCTTCGACGATCTCGTCGGGGGTGATTGTGATTGTGGTTGCCAGACGGATGACGGTGCCGGAGGCAGCGTCGGAGCTGATGAGGGGGGGGGGGGAGCGGTGCGCTGGACGCCCGCGACGGTGGCTTCTTCCACCGCTGTGACCGCGGCGGTAATGGGTTTGGGGTTGGTTGTCCCACCAGGGGACATCCTGCTCTGAAAAAGAGCACCTTTCCGTTACTTCGTGCCTCTTAGGTGTGGTCGTGGGCGTTTCTTCTCTCTCTCGAGCGCTTCACTGCCTGTCGCGGTCGGAAGGTGAACCGATCCGAAGACGGTTCGTCGGTTGAAATCGCGTGTGCGATTAAAGCCGATGCAGGTGGTCTGGTCCGAACGAGTGCTCAGAGTCAGATGGGCCCGGCCTCTTAGGGCCGGTATTATAAAGCCCGCTTGAACGAAGATTGGCGTTCAATCGTAGTTTGAGTGCGATTGCGCGTATTATTAACGCCGCTTTAGTCGTAACCAGAACTCAAATCTCCGATTGTAATCAACCCGCCACTTTTCTCGGGTTTTGGCGCCCAAACGGAGATTAGGCGCGCGAACGTGTAAAGATTTAGAATTATCGTAACCAGTTTATTTTGTTTTGTGTCATTGTTTCTATTTATAACGAAATGGAAATAATTGAAATTGGACGTACAAGAGGTCGGTTACTGTCGGCAGTAAGCGACGATTGATGCTCTTTTCGGCAAGTAGGATGAAGATGAATTTCAGCAGAGATTTCGGTTGTTCAAGGATACTGTTAGATCCCTATAAAACAGGATTGGAGCACTAATATTGTCCCCCAAACAAACAGATAGGTGATGCTTGATGCTTTATCTTGTTCTTGGTAGTAGAGGCGTCCGCGTCCGTGCGTTTAGTTTCAATTAATGAAAATATGACTACGCAGTCCCCTTGCTGATGGGCGTCCGCGTTCGTAAAAACGACTCGCTTCTTTTCCCTTGTCTATCAATTGGCACAGCGGCAGGCAAAACAGCGCTATTAGTCCAGTCAACCTGTGTCGTAAAACACCCGTTGAAGGAAAAAAATAGTATAAAGCTAATTTTTTCCCCATCGACTACTACCATTTAGACAAGTGTTTAGCCAAAAGTCCCTGCCCCTACCCCCCTTGCTTCACCCCCTGTGCTCCCCTGAACATGAAAAGTGTAGGGGTTTCGTAAATCGCGTCTCTCTCGATTACTAAACAACATATCGGATTGCAATTTGTTTTATTCTCTTTGCTATAACATTGTCTACAAATAAGTTCAGTTGACTTTCGTCGTAACTTTTACCGTTTGTTGGTAATGACTATGAAAAGGTAAAAAGTAGTATATTTTTCGGCACGTAATTTTACTTTTTGTCGCAGAAATTTTCACGCCGACATTTTATCAAAAAATGTTGCCTACAAAAGTTGTAGCTCCCATTATTACCTTTAAAATGATATGACATAGTACGTACTTTGTTGAAGAGCCTGCGAGATTCAGCCGGTGTAATGCAGAATGCGTACCCCCAGTCGTGGCGGGCTTCGTCGAGGTGGGCCCGGCGGCGCGACGTTGCGATGCTAATATTGTTGTATAGTGAGTGTTTTTTTTTTAACTTTAAGGTACACTATTGCATTTTCTCTAAACAAAACCAAACGAGTCTCAGTGAAACCTAAATTCCACCCTTTTTAAATTTGTGTCAAATATTAATAAGTCCTTGTATAAGTACAGCTAAAAAACGTATTTTAAATAGTTTTTTGTTTGAAAATGCATGTAATATTTCGTTTATGTTGATTTAGAAGAAAATAATTGCGGTATCTTAATTTTTTTTTATTAAAAAATAAATTGATGTTGACCATTTCCGATTTGTTCTCGTTGATGTTGCCTTTGCCGAATAAAGAAGACCTGGTATCACATTCTGTGATAACATAAAAAAAATAATATCCTATCCTTCATATCACCAATCTCTTCACGGGTCTTGCTGATGTCATAGGTTGATGGTATGCCAGAGGGCTTGTGAAAGAATAGTTGTACATTTTGGCACTGTGGTAGCCCTAAGAATACAACTGATAGTCAATGTAACTTAAAGCTGTTGCAAAAATGTCATTAAAATCCAAATTTAACGTCGCATCCCTCCCTCCAACATCTGGTGCTGCTGAACAACACGCTTATCGTCTATCGAGCATACTATCAGATTCAAAACTGGATCCTGCAACTGCAAAAAGGCTTGCAAAAGTAATGGCAGCTGCTTTAAAGCATCACTTGTTGCACAGAAATGTGTGGGAGCTGTGGCGGATCATGCAGTAATGTAACTTTGGTTGAAGTCAAGGAAAATGAAGAACTTGTCCTGGAAGTTTAGGAAATCGGAAATGATCAACATCAATTTATTTTTTAATGTGAATAATCTGAAAATATTTTTTACTTCAAATTAAGATACCGCAATTAGTTTGTTCTAAAATAACATTAAAAAAATATTACATGCATTTTTAAACAATAGTTATTTACATAAAAGTCAGGAAAATGATACATTACTGTCGAGTACTTTAATTTCCGTGTCAGGTAATGTCATTTATTCACGATCATATTGTAATCAGTCTCATAATTGTCATTTTGAAGGATAAGGAAGTTGTGTTTTACAACACTTATTTTTCCAGGAGGGAGGAAAGTAGATTCTCGAGGTTAGTAATGTTCGATTCGAGGTTAGTAATATTCATTACCTACCTCGATTTAGTTGCTAATATCCTAATGGATGGCGCTCTCATCGTAACTGTCTGACACAGATGACAGCTGATTTAGATGCAAATTGTTCAAAACCGCATTTTAAAAACAATTCTTATTCTTATAATGAGTAATATGGATTATTTTAAGCTCTGTGCTTTTTTTTTGTAAATTGCAAATGAACGACCAAACGCGAAAAAGTGAAATAAGTAAATGCGGACCGAAGTAAACACAAGTAGGAGTTGTGATTAACTTTAGCCAGATTACGGAGATGATGGTTTGTTTCACGTAAGCTAAAACTAAACGAGGGCGGTGCTAAATGGTTAAGTAAAAACAAAAGCAAAAAGAAACCGTTAATTATTGAAGGATCGGTAAGTGTATAACACTCGAACTTGAGTTTAATGAAATTGATTGTTACTTTAGAGAGCCCATTACTGTTTAAATTTCTGGGTGGAAAAGTTCAATTCTTGTCCATAAGACATGGAAACATTGGGTTGCGCAGTTGCGCTTGCGACCCATGAGAAGAGCAAGGGATGGCAATTTATGGCATCATAATGTTGCATATCGGAGACGTCGTAGCACTACCTGAAGAGGATACTGCCATACTTTGTTATTTTCGCATGCCCGTAAAGCGAATGAGCCACTGAATGGGCGACGAAACCTTCTGCTACTGCAGCCGATCTACAGCCAACGAACTGTTTTAAGTTGAAGAACTCCACCAGCACTTGCTAATATTGTACCGATGAGATGCCAAAAACAATGTCCGGTAATTAAATGTAGGTAATTTGTCACATTTTAGAAATAGATAATGCTATTTTTTAGGGCTATCGTATTGGAACAGGTGTTTAGTGACTACCTGATTGGATCTGGAGAATAAATCTTTCGTTATTGACATCTACATAGATTATAATACTAATATTGTAACCCAGTCTAAATCTGTAATCATAAAAGATCGCTGTGGGTACATTTTAGAATAATAAAACTGACATGGTCATTAGGCATTAGGTTTGAATGTGGATCACAACATTATTTGGTCGTTCATAATGTGGATGATTTCTTTACCTTTACCTCATTAAAATAAGCAAGTAAAACATGAAGTTTTACCTATACCCTTTCCTGCCCACCATTGTTCATTCTCTTCAAAAATTCATTCGGGGAGTAAATTTTTTACTACACTCAATTTCCCTTATTTGAGGGGATGTACATTGAAATTGTTTAGTATGGGCCATTTTTTAACATGCATGTTAAATTAATATGAATATTAATTAGGTAAATTTCCAAATCTGTATTACCGACAACATTTTATGTAGGGCAATAATATTGCAGATGGCGCATAAGATGAATATACTACGTATAAATTTAGTGAATTATTTTATTTTTGATAATGGAATGATTATAATGATGATCGTGAATAAAATCGTATACGAACCTCGACGAAAGGTTATTTTTCTTAGAATATAATCACCCTCGGCGCTGCGCGCCTCGGGTGATTAAAATTCTTCGAAAAATAACCTACTTTCGCACTCGGTGCGTAATATACTAATTTACTGACGAGGTTTGTATGAAATTTTACCCGAAATCGTATTTTAATATCAAATTTCAATTTTTATAATATAGAACTTTTGATTAATGTCAATCTCAGTGATAACGGGAGTCTTAATAGACATTTGGAAATGTCACAAATGCGGCCGGTAATTGGTAAAGTGACGGTGCGGCCGGTAAAGTGACAGGTGCGGCCAGTAAAGTGACAAACGGCAGAAAACGTATGCCTGTCATGGAAACTAAAATTTCCTGACAGAAAGTAAGCATGGAAATGAAGGTTTCAGGACGATTTTGGGTAATAGAAAACTATTTAAAATACGATTTTTAGCTGTATACAAGGACTTATTAATATTTGACACAAATCTAAAAAGGGTGGAATTTAGGTTTTGTTTAGAGAAAATGCAATAGTGTACCTTAAAGTTAAAAAAAAACACTCACTATACAACAATATTAGCATTGCAACGCCGCGCCGCAGGGCCCACCTCGACGGAACCCGCCACGACTGGGTACGCATTCTGCATTGCACCGGCTGAATCTCGCAGGCTCTTCAACAAAGTACGTACTATGTCATATCATTTTAAAGGTAATAATGGGAGCTAGAACTTTTGTAGGCAACATTTTTTGATAAAATGTCGGCGTGAAAATTTCTGCGACAAAAAGTAAAATTACGTGCCGAAAAATATACTACTTTTTACCTTTTCATAGTCATTACCAACAAACGGTAAAAGTTACGACGAAAGTCAACTGAAACTTATTTGTAGACAATGTTATAGCAAAGAGAATAAAACAAATTGCAATCCGATATGTTGTTTAGTAATCGAGAGAGACGCGATTTACGAAACCCCTACACTTTTCATGTTCACGGGAGCACAGGGGGTGAAGCAAGGGGGGTAGGGGCGGGGACTTTTGGCTAAACACTTGTCTAAATGGTAGTAGTCGATGGGGGAAAAAATTAGCTTTATACTATTTTTTTCCCACTAAAAACACAGGTTGACTGGACTATATGTAAAACGATTTAGGAAGGAGATGAACAGATCGACACAGTGACAGTGGCAGGGGCACATGCTAGGGCAAATGGCACAGAAGCGAAAAGAACGAGCGGCGCGGGCGCGATGGGTGCGAAGAACTTAATTATCATCAGCTGTCAGCTGACGCATCGGCCGCGGAAGTTTCTGCGTTCTGTTTGGTCCTCGGTTCGTCCGCAGTGTTGCCATACTAGGGATCGTAAACTCAAACGGAGATTAACCAAACGCTCATCCCAAGGTGTTTATAATACGTAACCGCTCTCAATCTTGGTTTAACGGGTCCGTTAACTTGCCCCCCCCCCCCCCACTGAGAGATTTGATAGTCGTATTATTTTGAAATGAATGCGCTCGTTATGCGCTCATATGCGCCACCGATAATAACTCTTGCGCCATTACCGTTTTTTAGAAATCCGAAAAAACATTTGGGGGGGCCAAGTGAACGGCTCATTTTAGCGCATGATGAAAGGTACGATGTAGTAGAAAATACATGTTAAAAAACCTAACCTTTTGAAAACGTTAAGTTAGCCCTCCCCGCTTTTTATAGTATTTTACATTATTAGCCAGGTAAGTGAGTTTTTACTGGCGATAGGAGAAGTTGACTGGTGAGCCGTCAGGCGAGCCTGTCATCTCCTAGAGCTAGTAAAAACTATTACCTGGCGTATAATGTACAATATTTTATTTGTTACTCATTTGTAAACAATAGTAAACGTAAATACATAATTAGTTCTGAAATTAATCTCGAAGAAATGTCTAAAATATCATGTTATCCATGTAACAGAGACTTCGCATTAATTCTGGCCAATGAAATTACTACGATAGATTACTAACTTGTAAAATTTTTACAGGTCAGCTGTCAGTTTTACAAGTCAGTAGCGTTTAAACATCACGTTTACCCGTTTGCGTTTTGTCTTGTTAATCAACGTTTACAACTGAGTAACAAATAAAAAAATTTTTAACCGTAATGGCGCTAGCTTTAATTCAAGTGGAGCAATTGAGCGCACAACCAAATGTATCAGGTGAGCTAGTTACAAGCGACAAAATACGTACGGGGGGGGGGGGGGGCTACGTTCACTTGCCCCCCCCCCCAATGTTTTTTCGAATTTCTAAAAAACGATAATGGCGCAAGAGTTATTATCGATGGCGCACATGAGCGCATAACGAGCGCATTCATTTTAACATAATACGACTATCAAATCCCTCAGTGGGGGGGCTAAGTTAACGGACCCTGGTTTGACGTTCAATCTCTTCGCTTGAACTGAACTTATATAATACCGGCCCTACACTGCACGGCCCCGGCCGGAATGGCAAATGCGCAATTTAACTGCTAGCCTCTCTATGGTAATCGGCGGTTCCACGGCGCAAGACCATGTCGGAATTGGAGGTTTTCAAGAGTGCAACCAGGTTGAACTATCCCGCCCTTATTGTAAATATGTCGCTCAGCGGACCAGCGTTGCCTTAATTTCCCAGCACGTAGAGAGCGCCGTACGTTTGGCAAATTGTGTCCGGCCCGGTGTTTCCTACTTAGATTTTCCGGCAAATTTACTTCAAAAAACAGTTTTGGAAGAGACAATTCCGAAGCAATACGTGGTTTGTGACAGTTATAGGTAATGTTTGTTGTACCTACATTAAATATTTTTGTTTCCTTGTTTGATGTTTACATAGTCTCATTTGAATGTACTGTGTTGAGTTAGGTAGATTTCTGTTTTGTATTTTGTAAAGCAACCATTATTAACCACAATTTCCAGTGGTGGCAACTTGGCAACGGCAAGACTACGTTCTGCGCTCCGCCGGGTCATCCCCTAGCTACGGACCTGTATAAATGCTTTCTTTACTTTCATGAAATCATGGCGCGTCTCATAAAAGCACACAATTTAGATGAATTTAAGTTGCGCTAGCGATGTAGGTAATTCTAATATATTATTATATTCTAAGTACATACCTACAAGAGTAAAATTTACGTTTCCCGATTGACCCATGTCATGAGCTATCTGGAATGGAGTATACAGAGTGGCCCAACGAGAAGTATACAGAGGGCTTTTAGAGTATTAAATTTAGAAATTTCGAAAAATTCTCGAACACGTCAATTTTGTATTCGAGGGGGACAACTTTTGGAATACAAATCACGAACCCAAGTCTTCACCCCTCTACGTAGGGAGCTTAACCCCTAAAATTTTAAATGGAATCCTATGCCAAATGGCACATTATTTGAAAGCCAATCGTGATTACTAATCTGCTTTGCTTTTTAAATTCTATTGATTCGTTTCGGAGATATTCGCATTTGAAATGGTTTTTTCTAAAAAACCAAAACAAATACGATCTAAGTCACCTTGTATTAAAAAAGGTTTAAATTGTGCAAAAAAAAACAAATAACTTTAAACAGACAACATTTATTTCAATAAATGCTCGAATTGCCTTCCGCCTGCTTCCATGCAATAATAAAGATTTCTTCAAAACGCTGCCGTACATGTTGCAAGATTTCAGGGGTAATCGCTCGAAATTGTTGAGTTATACCATAGTGTATTCTATTCTTACACTATGGTTATACGTGCTCGCAACCCTTGTAATGTTCCGGGCGGAGTAGCATAAACTTTATTCTTTAAATATCCTCACAAGAAGTAATCGAAAGGACTTAAATCAGGGAAAAAAACCATTTCAAATGCGAATATCTCCGAAACGAATCAATAGAATTTAAAAAGCAAAGCAGATTAGTAATCACGATTAAATTGGCTTTCAAATAATGTGCCATTTGCCATAGGATTCCATTTAAAATTTTAGGGGTTAAGCTCCCTACGTAGAGGGGTGAAGACTTGGGTTCGTGATTTGTATTCCAAAAGTTGTCCCCCTCGAATACAAAATTGACGTGTTCGAGGATTTTTTGAAGTTTCTAAATTTAATACCATAAAAGCCCTCTTTATACTTCTCGTTGGGCCACTCTGTATTTAGTATTTACGCCTGTGATATTATTTAACCAAACATGTCATTCTCAAAAATTAAATTCGGATGCTCGCGGAAATCACATTAACTTGCCAAATTTTTAAAACAATAAACGGGCACGAAATCACTTTCTCATATTGGTGTGGTAACCACCGATCGAAACTCACAACGTTAGCTAAAAGCCAAAAGGAGATAATACGAACACGAAGTATTATATTATAATTAGAGTACAATACAATCATAAAGAACATCCTGTAACTACCTGTTAAAGTCCACCTTTGCAAACATGGCTTCCTCTGAACGTAAACCTACTTCTAATAAATTCAGATTCCCTGAACACAAGCAAGTTAAATGCTGTTCAGTTTTGATCGTCATTGGTGCAACTCGTTCACGTGAGCTTCCCACGAATGTTGCTTTCCCGTCATTATTTTTTTTCTTTTATAGAAGTTACTCAAGCGGTATTGTGTTGACTGTTATAGTTCGGTTATGTGTGTGTATATTTAAACTAAGTGTAAACTGATCGATTTTTATTGAATAAAGTGCAACCTTTTCAACGTACCAATCATATAAACGACCGACCGCGAACGACGAATTTAAATTTGTTATTTCCGCGTAGCATCGATAACAAGTGCCTTATTTATTTTATTTATTACTATTAATGATAATACTGTGTGCCAGACTTTTACCGAATGGATTGATTAATAATAATCTTAAAAAATAAACGCCGACGAACCTATATCTAAAACCTACTTCGATTTATTTCTAGATAAAGGTTGAGGTGTCTCGCTAATCAAATGAAACGTGTCTTTTAAACGTAATAAAAAATATGTTAGGAATTTTTGGAATGTATTAGTAAAATGTGTAGTTTTGCTGCGTGTGAAAGCTATAACAACGGGTATACCGTTGCATGACCGTGTGAATGACTTCTTACTATGGACGAAATCGCATTTAACGATTGGCCTGGTCAGCCAATGGATTTGTCTGGAAGCAACCACTGGCTACCGGCATACGGATTCCAGCAGTTTCACACGGTTCTGGATAAAGAGGATTTTATCGGAAATCCTGGTGAGTCTGTTGTCTGTCTGTTAACTCGACTCTGTAATGTTTACAATGGATGGATCTATCTTTACGCACGCGCAACCGCTACTTCTGTTCACCATTCAAAAATTCAGTGTAGGATATTTAAATGTCACTTGATCGACTTCTGACTTGTGATTTTTGAAAGAAAAATAACGTGCTTAGTAAAAGATAATTAATCGTCACATTCACATAAAGTAAACACGGTTTAATGAATATTTAGATTGTGCATAATCTGGATTTAAGAGGCATTAGGTAATTAAGTGCATGTTTATGTGCTGTCACGGGAAGTCGGTTTTTGTTATAAATATTTCAGCGTAATAATTTAGATACCGCAACGCGTGTAATGGTTCGTAAATTTAACGGTAAGAATTCCCTAAATTACGTTAGGGCTCCGAAGAGTAACGCACCATCTTAGATTTTTAAAAAGTGTATGTACCTACCTAAGCACCTAAGTGAAATTACTGATATTGAAAGGCGATTTATTTGAGAAACTCAGAAATGCATCTTGCTAAAGTTATTTGTAACGGTCTTGGTAGCTTAACCTTAACGTATAGCTGTAACCGACGCTGTAACAATGATTTCAACATTTTATTTATTTATGTATTTTGCCTTTATTTTTGAGTGGGCGGGGTTACAGCCAAGGCTGCTCTACCAACCAAGCCCACTATACATTTACAAATATCCATGTTTCAAGTGAAATGTCGATCTCTATACCCACTCTTTCGCTAGAGAAAAAATCATAATAATTAATAAGACGAATTAGTTATGTTATTCTACCAATGAACGATGTCTAATTGCAAGGGGCCTCGAGTTTATCGCCCGAAAATTAAAAACAAACCAGTAAACCCGTGGGCTACGCTCCACTCCTTTTATGTAAGGTAGCTTACGATATTAACAATTGCAATATTTCAACTACTTATAAATCCAAAATACATTTAATGAATTCGTCAGCGCGGTCGATAGGTAAACTCCCTAATGCGAAACAATCAGACTTTTTATAAATGCAGCAACTGAGACTTAAAAATATACATTTATTGTATAAATTTCACTACTGCATTCCGGTAATACTTATTTTGGAAACCATGACATGTAGGAAGAAAATGAATATATCCATTTTTTGTAGGAAATTTAATTGTCTTTAACTGCCTAATTCCGTTACACAACCATTTTGATAAGAATGGTTTTTAGGTAGAATGGATGGTATAAGGTTAAGCGAAAAACGAAAAAATGTGGCCCTCTTTCCCACCTGCAGCGGCTGGGCTAGAAACGGGGACTTTTGCTATTGCCGTCCTCTACAATCCCTCTATTGACTGAACTATATTGTCATTGTCACTGCTTAGTTAAAGAACATACTATCAAAGACTATCCTATCCTCTAGTCTTTGATAGTACAGTTCTCACGGCGAGTGTAAATTTGCCTAGCAGCAGGACGCGCTGCGCACTGTTTCGAATTTAAATTGTTTGAAATAGCGCGATTGCGTAAGCCATTGGTATGTAATTTACATAACCGACCGCTGCCGAGCACACGATATACCGACCTGCGCGACACGCACGGGGTACAGGTACACACTCGCCGTGATAACATACCACAGAAAACAACACAGGTAATATGGATCGTTTCTGTAGTGTATGTGGTGCAAGAAAACGACTTAACTTCGATTTTTCAATAGGTAAGTAGCCACTATATTTTATTGTACCTAAGTAAAACTGTTGTATTTCAGAGAAATGTGAAAAATGTAACCAAATGCCGCACATTCTCTCATTTGAATTGAAATCAAGCAATGTTTTACGTTGTTCAGTGTGCGTGTCGTACATTTGCGAGTCAAATAGATATTGTGAAATATGTGGCCATACCGTAGAACGTAGTAAAATAATTAGAAGCAAACGGGCAATTGAAAACCGCGACATGATTCGCGTAAAAAAAAATCAGGCTTTAGAAAGAAGAAGAGAAACTCGCAATATGGTAAAAGCTGAAACAATTACATCTTTATCAACATCGCATTTAGATGAGTCATTAGAGCAGGCTGATGTAAATAAATCGTTTGCAACTGATGGTGAGGGCGACATTTTATTCAGTCAGCTGCGTGATGAAGATCTCGCCAACGACGTAAACAACGGCAACGATAAGAAAGAAACACATTTAGAGGAGGTGTGTGATATAGAAAAGGACGCCGATGTAAAGGATAAAAAAGAAGAAAACAATTAAAAAATATTTTTGTGTTTTATTCAGTATATTTTTACCTTAACTTGTTATAAGAAAAACATATTTTTAGTTTAGGTAATAATCAATTATATCTAACTTAAAAATAAAACTTACAGCAAAAAATGCCAAATACGCATAACGGGCGATCAAAAATGAGTTGCTCTCTAGTCGCCTTTGGAAGTTCAATTTAAGTACATTTCCCATGTAAACAAAAATTCCAAAGGTGACTTGACAGCAACTCATTTTTGATCGCATTGTACATGTATCAGATTTGAAACAGGGATTGCGTTAACAAAATGTTAGGTTATAAATATTGGCTCTCCTAATAATTGAAAACCGGAATTACAAAACTTCGGGGTAAACAACATTGCGCGTGAATTTTCCCGAATAGTTTGGGAAAGACCCCTGTGTTTTCGAGTCTTCAATGAAAATTCGTATACAGTCAAATTTACGAACTCGGGAAAGAGCTACATAAAGCTGACCGTGAGAAAATACTGGATCGGGAAGGTACAGGGACACTTTTTTAAGAGTTTGTCCTTGACTTTTATTTATTGTCATACAAAATGCCAATCGTAGTGGGAATTATAGACGTTCAAATTTAAAGGGCAATGCAGTATCAGATGGTTGCAGTTTAACTTTGGGTATAAGTACTCGTTCCCCACGATTTGCTCCAGTTAAAATTTCACACTCGATAGAACTTGGATTCATATTCAATACACGGAGACGTGTACCATTAATAAGTCCTTGTGCGATGTTCATATTTCTTAATAAAATTACAATGGCATTTTTTTTCAACTTTAAGCAATGCTGAGGAAGACCACTGATTTCCACACTGTTAAGGAATTCCGGTGGTAGTTGGTCATGTTCTTGGGGATCTTGCGTATCTATACTAAAATATATTTGTGGCTCACCTGAAAGTTTGTCAAGGACTTTTTCATTAATGATTGTTGCGTTATTATTTTTTGGGGTAAGTATTGCTCTATCGACGATTTCTTCCAGATACAATGTGTCTATAATGTTTCCGAAAGTAAAGTTAAGCATTGATTCAATACCTTGACCTATAATTTTTTCGGGAATCTGAATGAGACCTTCTCCGATTTCTGGATGAGCTGGATATTTGCCATCTCCAATATCTAATAGAAATTTTGAGAACGCACCATCATCTTCACTGGCTCTCATGTTGGTTTGAAGATCTAGTTTTTGGAAATGAGTAAAAAGTGGATTGGACTTAATTGATGATTCAACCGTAACTGCACGACCGACGTGAGCAACAACGGAAAGTGTTTGGCGAAAGTCACCACTAAGTAAAATAAACTTGTTTCCGAAGTGTCTTTCCTTATCGGAGCCATTAACTATATCTTTAAATAGTCTATTAATTACCGTAAGAACATCAGAGCTAATCATTGGCGCCTCATCGCATATAATCAGTTTTGAAGATCTAATTCTTTGTGCAATGGCAGAATTACGTCTAACTTCAGGAACGGAGTCTGATCTTGTGGGAACAGGCAACTTTAATTGAGAATGTATTGTTCGACCACCTGGTAGCAAAGACGCTGCAATACCTGTATAAGCCATAGCAATGCAACTTGAACCGAGTTTGGCAATTAGTGAACGTTGTATAAAAGTTTTTCCGCATCCGGCCGCTGCTGAAAGAAAATATAAACGTTGAGAGCTGCCGGTGTCTATGGCTTGGATTATTGTATCAATCACAAACTTCTGTTCGGCATTTGCTTGAGAATATAAATCCAAAAAAGTGTCACTATTATTGTCCGCGTCTGCGCTTTGTGCCATTGTTGAAGGTGTTGGCAAACCAATCAGAGCACATGTTGTATTATTTTCCAAAAGAATTTCTTCAATTTCCAGAAGTGCGCAATTTTCGGCGTTCTCAAGGCTCATTGTTTGGATGTAATCTTCATACATGTGGTATTTGAAATCATTCCATATCAAATCCACATTATTAGGGACATTCAGTGAACAAATGATTGCGAAAAACTGACGAATTTGTTTGGGTGTTTTAGCACCGCAAACCTCCGCAACAGCCTGATACCAAATCATATCATTGGCCGAAATACCTCTTGCTTGGCAAGCGTCAACATAAGTTGAATAGACGTGGCCATCATATGTTCGTAGGTCTTCGAAGTTTTTCGCACCACGTACATGTAGAAGTAGCATTCGTAAATGGAAAAGCTCAGAATTTTTTGGATTTACAGCGTATAGGCGGCTTACAACCTTTGGTGAATTTTGTTTGCGTTTTTGCCAACAACGCCCATTATTTGACCAAGTGTAATGCAATGGTGTTTCAGTGTAAAGGTACTGGTGTGCAAATTCGTCTATTTGATTAAGACGGAACCAAGCAAGTAGTTTGGATTGGCGAACGTTTTCCTGTACCAACTTATTGCCTATTTGATCTTCATTAAATATAATTCTTTGTTGATTTTGAAGGTGACATTCGAGTTTGATTATTGTGTGTGATTGATAATGCATTTCAAATTCATTGATTCGCCATATAGCTTCATGGGCGCCAACATATCGTCCTGTGATGAATGTGTTTATTTCGTCGTGTGATAACGCTACAGAAGTTGAGTCGGTGGTAAAGTGAAGCGTTCCGGCGTCATACCCCTTGTAAATGTATTTGCTGAAAAATGAAAGACACGTTATTAAATACCTACTTATATATTTAATGTATCATTAATACTTACTAAATGTATTTAATTGATTTAACGGAAGAGCAAATTTCCACATTGATATGCGCATTATATCGT
The DNA here is from genome assembly GCF_008802855.1 of Photinus pyralis. Lineage (NCBI taxonomy): Eukaryota > Metazoa > Arthropoda > Insecta > Coleoptera > Lampyridae > Photinus > Photinus pyralis. The sequence continues at coordinate 7,927,310 of NW_022170403.1, forward strand.
TGCAAAAGATATGGATTGTGAGGCACGATACGACGATTATCAATTAGATTGTTATTGGATTTCCATATCTCCCTCCCATTGTTTCTACGGCGGTATATCGGATAGCCGTTGATCGCTTCGCGAGTATTTTCACTGAAGTCTTTTGGATATTTTTTGGAGCATTTTCCTTCTTGTAAGCACATTGGATTGCAAGAATGAGTCATATGAGACGTTACTAAAGCGTATAGATGGCCTTCTTTTCTTGGATCAGGGATTTCAGCCGAAATAAAACGATCGATGTCTTCAGGTGTTCTTATTGCATCATCTTGATGAAGTGTCACCAATATATGAGCGTGGGGAAGACCTCTTTTTTGAAATTCAATTGTATAAACGAGCGCCGCAACTCCACCGAAAATCCTTCCTTTCACAATTTCTTCAATTAAAGAGTTCAGCTTTAACTTGAATACTCTCACAACAATATCAGGACGATACTCTGGCCTGTTTTCGGGTTGAATAGTTGTTTTTATTTCGTCCCAATTGGGATTAGCTGTAAAAGTAATAAATAAGGAAGGCTTTCCGCAAACTTGAATAATCCTCATGGCATCTAGGTAACGTTCGTGCATATTTCGGGGGGAACCAATGAAGGAGGATGGAAGAATGACCATTTTACCCGGAACTACGCCAAGTTCGTTTGATTCACGAATCATAAAGTCCATCACGTTACAGTAGAGGTCGGCCCTTAGTTTGCTTTGATTCATTCGAATGTATGTGAGACGTTGACTTTCAATCCGAACGTAAATATCCACAATATATTGAAGGAAAAGCTTCTGGCTTCTATGCAGCAATGAAAAACCGGGCCTCACTGAAAGGCGATATGATACATATTGCAGAAGAGTAACCTTAAATCGTGATACGGTACGATTTTCTTGAATATGCTCCATGTTCATGTCCCAACCCTTGTCTCCATTTGGGAATAACAAAGGATATGTCAGTGGATCAATTATGTTGGATAGAATGGGAACCTGGCGTATCCCTCCTGTTAGCAGGTAGATTACAATGTCGCGATTATTGTTTAAGGGAGGAGCACCATCAGAGGATTTGAAAATTGTTGCAATTTTTTCAGTTCCTGAAGCATCATTGTAGCGGCCAGGATGGCCATCTGGTGGGCAGCTGCCATGGAGATACATACACACTTCTCGGGTATTGCGGTTTTCACTTTCTGCGAGAGATTGCTCTTCGAGCCATAAGTTATGCATAGTTTTGAATTGCTGAGCATAAGGATTGACCTGGTGAATGTAATTCGAAATGTGCTTCATTAGGTTAGCATCGCATTCGGCATTGTATGTATTACTCATTCTCTGTTGTACTGCTTCGTCGACGTCATATGTGTATACAGAAGCATTGCGTGCTGGGTGGGAGTCATTTGTCAATAATGGGCCGATACTATGATAAACCTGTCCATGGATTTTGTAATAGTAAACACCGTGTCCAGGATTTTCTTCTAATTCGGCTTGCATGGATACCATCTGATGAGCTGCGTTATATTTCCGAATATTTTTTAAATATTCTTTAGAAGTTTGATCATCTTTTTGTATAAGTTCCTGTAAAAATATTGAAGACGAAATTGGGTGTAGTTTGACTTTGGCCTTGTGGCAGCAATTTTTAAACACAACTGAATTTGTAGTGTCGTGTTCGGCTGTAAAATGCAAAGCATCACAACCACTACAGGTAACATCCATGGTACCTAAGTGATGCACATTGGTGGTCGTGGTGGCATCTTCAATAAGAGATACAAAATAATCGTAACCTCAATTTGTAGAATCTTACCTCTCCTTCTTCGCATGTTAACACGGCGATCTTCGCTCTTTTTACGCGCACGTGTGGGCATATTTAACAATCGTTAACCGAATGAACGAATAAATAAAATCAAGTCGTTTCCACAAAGCGGAAATCAAAAACACAGCGTAAAAATGCAAGCGAATGAAATCATAAGTCTGCATTTAACCTTTGAGCCGTCTTATTTCGTTATTCAATGGTTCTACCTAGTAGATAGGCAACCCTAATCACTCCTTCATAAATGCCTTTCATACATCGACCTTGAAGTGTATTGCGTGA
>NW_022170403.1:7929503-7948152 GCF_008802855.1 Photinus pyralis
TATCAGTCTCCGAGAAGCAGTTTATTATAAACAAATGTTGTCTGATTCCCGGATATGAATTTTGCTACGCTTGTGTTGAAGATTGCATCTACCAGAGGTAACGTAAATAATGATGTAGCTGGTATATATTTGGTTATTAAAGTGTGACACATAATAGGAATATTATTATTGCACGATCTACAATATACCGGATAATAAAAGAATATCGAAGTACTGGGATTGTTACCCCTTCGAAACGTTCCGGTGGTCATAACGCTGTTGCAAATGTGAGCTCTGACGATTGGCGGAATTGTGTGCAACACGTTACTAAGGAAGACAATAAGATGTGTAGATTGGATGGCCTAATGGACACACTTATAGAACCATTAATTATTTCACTCGGATCGGGGGACAGTGACAGTTTTAGTGAACTTTCGGAAGACGGTGACTAAATCGCTTATACATAAAGCAGTGAACTGTGCTGTTTAATAATATGACTATAATTCCATTGTTCTGAATTTGTTCAATCACTTAACATTTGTTGTAAATTGTAATGTGGATTGTGTAGTATTACAACTGATAAAAACATTTAAAATTATAATTCAAAATAATGTTTCAAAGACCAAAAAATGTATGCAGGATGATTACCTATTATCAATGTATTACCTATTTATTATAATTCGCTTTTAAAAGTATGATGTATGCATAATATAAAGGAGTTCCTACCAAATAATAACCCAAAAGCATAAATCATGAAATCTATCCAAATGTGAAAGAAAATCTCATCACGCAACCCACAATACATGTCTGTATAAAATGAGTCTATTATTTTTGTTACTAGATTCTAGTGACATTTCCAGTGTAAATCAGGTTTTTAAATCCGTCTTCCTAGTTAAAAAACAGAGTACACACGTTTTTTTATTATTCCTATTAGTGGAAAGAAAATTATATCTCTACGCCACTGAAGTGAGACGCTAATGATAACGGAAGTGGTGTGGTCACAGCTCAGAGATATTTGCAGATGTGTTCCACACTGACTCCCTGTACTGCGCAAACGCAAGCGCGCTAAAATTTGAATTTGCTTTAACGTGCCACCGTTTGTTTTGTTTATAATACCAGTTCCTGCTGACTTCCATATTACAAACCAAATTTCGCTGTATTTTCGGAAAGAATATGTTCTTCTTCTCGAATTAAAGCCTTCGGTCACTACTGTGAATTCCAGTTAAATACATTATAGCGCCGACTTGAAAGCAAACCTCTACTTTAGCTATCAGTCATGATCCTTGTAGTCTGGTTTTTTGTGATTCGTTCAGCACCGGACTCTCTCTTTACCATAGGTCAATGTTGGTCTGTAACGTTATTGCTGTAAGTAAATGTCATTAACTCTTTCTAATTAACTATTACAGTACTTTACTGAAGCAGTTTCCTAATATCGCCTTTGGCATATTCTATGACCATGCACTCCAAATGTAGATAACAACAAAATTCATCTTGATAAAATGGCATTTTCATATACCTACTACATATAATAGGTAAGCTAAATTATCTTCAATTATAACGTTTGCAGGTTATATGTATATTATTTACCCCTTACACTTGACAGCTGTACAAAAATTCAAATTTTAGCGCGCTTGCGTTTGCGCAGTACAGGGAGTCAGTGTGCAACACATCTGCAAGTGCTCAGAGATATAGCCCACATCTATATCTCTGTCACAGCTATAGTAAGTAAGCTGTGGTGTGGTACTTGAATCACAGCCAGAGCCACTTTTGGTTCCCGTGGTCTACGTTTGGCCAAGCATTTGATTCCCTCCATTAGTTTTCTAACTCAATGATGTAACTCTTAGACTATGAAAGAAAGAACTATAATCTATTGTATGGCGAGCGTCAAAATGGCAGCCATGGCCATTTCACACTTCGCGCTCTGGTCATCGCCCAATCTACTTATTCTCATATGTCTATGAATGAATCACGGTGGTATATACAGGAATACAGGTCGGAAACTCGAGCCCATTTCTATATGAGAAGTGAGGCTCTCAACGCAAATTCAAATTCTAGCGAGCTTGCGATTGCGCAAGGCGCTTTCTTTCGGTGATCCAAACGCGTTTGGATTGTCAAATCACGTTCTTTCGAAGTGTGATCTTATAATCATGATTGCTAAAATCGTGAACAAACTGAACATAAAAGTATTTTGACACAAATTCCTAACCTACAAATGCAAGGATATTTTTGCTCAAATGTTAGGTTAGTCAATATTTGTATAGCATAATCGTGCACGTGCTTCCACTTGTATTTAAATTATTTTCATAATCCAAACAAAAAATACGTAATTCGAATGCAAATGTGCGCTACGTAAACTTAACCAAACTTTGATTCAAATTCGGGCGTTCTTTCGTAAAACGTGATCCTACGAATCACGATCTCGAAATCGTGATTGCGAAGTAGCCGAAAGAAAGCGCCTGCAGTACCGAAGCAACCGAGGGAGTCAGGGTGCAACACATCTCTGAAAGTAATGAACTCGTAATGAATTCACCTTGGGTAGCCGCTTCTATGGAATTGTGGATTCAAGCAAACGGCCAAACCTAACCTTAGCATCTTATATCTGTTATTTATTTAATATGTATATATTTAGATGTATTTGTTTATACAATTTTTCGTTCCTGCATTAGTGGGGGTTTTAAAGTATCGCTTAAACATAAAGATGTAACTGTCCTAGTTAAAATAGCATAAAGGATCTGAAGAAATGGAATTTCAGCATGTTACAGAAGCCACAGGCTTATTACAGAATGGAATTTTGGTTGCAACAAATAAAGGGTGAGTTAAAGTTCTTTTTTTACTAACAGTTTTATAATATGGCATTTTTTAGATTAGTGTGTATGTCATTAACTGATGCAGTATCATCTGATTTAAATTTATCTGTAGAGGATTTAAAAACAGTGGCCGAGCAGTTAATATTACAAGACGAATTTCATAAAGAGGGATCTGAAAATGTCGCCTATTCATTTGCACACCCGCATTGTTCATCAGATACCACTCTGGATAGTGATGATCCTGCAAGCGATTGGGGACGAAATAAGCATATGTCGCAGGTACATGATAATTCACCAACTGTTATGCAAAACTATACAGATAAATTGACACATTTGAAAATTGATAAAAAACATTTACAAGCAGTTGTAATTGATCACTGTATGTCCAACGTGTCTGATTCCGATACGAATAGCGTTATTACAAATAATTTGAGCGATGGAACGACTGAAAGTTCAGCAGTAGATTTTGCGCACTCCGTAGGAGTAGACATTTCCATAGAAGCTAGTAAAATTTCTGCGAAAAGAAGAGGGGGATGGCCCAAAGGGCGCAAACGTAAGCCGCAGCTGTTACACTTACCGCCTAAAGCTCCAGCAACTGGATATAACCTGTACCTAAATGATATGCGCAAGCAATTCAAAGCAAGTTCACTTGCATTTCATGAAATTACCAAAATCATCGGAAATAAGTGGTCTAGTTTAAGTTTAGAGGAGAAGAAACCATATTTAGAGAGGGCAGAAGAAGACAAGAAGAGATATAGAGAAGAATTGCGAACTTACAGGCAGTCCGGATCATACCAGCTGTATCTCGCCAAGAAAAGAAAAGCAAGAGTTCAGAACAATGTCCTGTCTGAGAGTGATATGGATGCAACTGATGATATTGATGTGAGTATCAATATTGGAAAATTGCTGCTGAGCTTCCGTGTATCAGTACCAGTGGCGGCTTGTCAATAAGTGCTGCAGAGCTGCAGAACCGCCAAAAAATATGACAGAAAGCAGAAATAATCATACAAATATCTAACATAAAACACAAATCTTGAATAAGAAATAATTAATTTGAACGGGAAAATAAAACATATAATTACGCTAATGCGGCAAGTCAAATAAATACTAGAAGCGTTGTAACTACCCGTATCTTTAGTGATGATTATAACTTAGACGTTCAACTTGGAGGATCTGGCAGTATTTTGACTTACTGTTCGTTCTACTCCGCTTGTAATCGGTCACTTTCATAATATCGTTAAGTAAAGGAGAACCGTGCTGCACGGAGTGCAGATCGTAGCTTCTTAAGCGCACTTTTCAAATTCACGTTTTCCTTTTGATTTGCAGTTATCACTGTAACTGACAACTGTAGTTCATTTACCTACTTCAGCTCGTTCGGCTCGGCGACCGCGTATTGTAGTATTACATGACTATATATATAAATTATTTTTTTTCCATATATGCCATTTATTTTCTTAAATCGCCTACTCTGCAGCACACCCAATCATACATCTCACCAGCCGCCACTGATCAGTACTATCAGTTCGTCATATTTAATGGTAACGGAAATAACCTATTAAATTCATATGAATCAATTATGTAAACTTCTCTAATACTGCATTGCTGCACGTTCGACTTGCCTAGGCGTTTATAATTTTGATATTTACTTCACTTTTAACACATACCATGGTGTGTATCGTTTATCGTGACAGCACAAACTAATCAATAAGATATTTAAAACTGGAAATTTGTATGAAAATAGTTTATGACGGATTGTCATTATTGACAGACCGATATCAATTTGTTTATTTGTCACGACTTGTGTTGATGACGTAATTTTTGTGTCTCTATCATTTTAAATGCATTGAAGAGAGAATCACATTTATGAAGTCATTTTCAGCACCAGTGAAACAAAGTATAGCTAATTTCAAATTCTTATTTAGGATGAAGATAATGAGGAATTGTACTGTAGAACGTGCGATCAATGGTTTCACAATTTGCACAACAAGCGTGAGCATCTTCAGGGACGACAACATGTTCAAGCTGTTGTTGGTGATATGAAACTAGAGTTAGGAGTGGAATATTATAACAAGTGTATGGTTGGTACCACCTGTCCTTCTGTAAACGAAATTACTTTAGGAGCGACGGCCGATCAGAATCAATATGCTACAAGTCAGCGTAGTGTTTCGGAATCAATGTCTAATTTGATGACTGTTATAACAAGTAAGTGTTCATAGATTTTATTTATTTATATCATATAAATTGTAAAATGTAGGTCGTGAGAAGGAGATCAAAACATTACATATGAGAGTATCAGAATCAAAGGCAGAGAATGAAGCACTTTACAATCAACTTTGTTCGCTAAGGGAGAGAGAGGCTACTTTAGTATCAGAACTAAGTTCCTTAAAGAAGTTGGAGGATGATATGGAAATGAAAATGTTTGAACTTTGGAAAGTACCTAGTTTGTTTGTTACTACCGAATTAACTTTAAACTGCTCTGAAAATTAATGTATTGGTTAACTGTTTTTATGTGAAATGATACATATTCTAGTCATAAAAGGGGGTTGGTACCAGCATAAATTTACTTGAACACAATAGTAATATAATTTACTATCAATAGTGGTTTTCGTGTCATGTAAAGTTACTTCAAAACGACATGAGTTATTGGACAGAAATCCTTGTTCAAAAGAACGAATTTAGGCAATGGTTATGTCATATATCATAGGTAGTGCTGGTCGATAAATGAAATTGTTATTGATTTATCGATAAATCTGTTTAGTCCGATAATTATCGATAACTTTTGATAATGATCATAATCAATTATTATTGACACCTGTCGAAAATTGTCAATGTCCGATAAGTATGGATTAATTGATAAATAGTGATAACAATCGAAAGAAAACTTTTAATACGTTTTCATAAATCTTATCGATATAAATCTATTCCCAATAAGTATAACTATATCATCCATGCTTAGACTCGCTAACATTTTTCCTTTTTTGGTATTGATATTGCGAGAGATAATTTAAATAAAGACAGGATCTCTTGAAAAATATTAAAACAATTTTAGGTTTTTTGAAATCAAAGGTGATCAAGTAGACGATAATTCTCAAGAATTTGGCACGTCCTTCAATAACTTTTGTTAAAGGTTAAGGTATTAGTTTTTAACAGAAACAGTAATTAAGCATAATAATTCAGATCAACCAGCATGAAGTATGTTGTGATTTGAGATCATATTTTGTAAGTGTCATGCCAACTCCGCAATGCCCTTAAGAGGATTGGAGGCCACCTGAGTTTTTAACGCTTAAACAAACAGGCCCCTTACGTCTCCATCGGACGTGTTACCACAATTCTCATTTCAGTGTAATCTTCCATCTATCTGCGTAAATTCATCTCTGTCACACAAATAGTGTTGCATAAAGCGCAGTTTAGACGCTACTATCTTGGCTTCGATAAATCGTAACGATCTGATTGACCAATTTATCGTTCAATAAATCGAAAGAGTGCGTACTGTTTACATGTAACGATTTCTTGTTCCAATCTCATTGTCGATCACGGTTTAATACAGTTTTTATTTTTTTACTTTTCAACTTGTCTTTTGGTTCTGTCCACTAATATAAATTATACTCGCATTTTATTGCTTACATTGCTTGCTTACAATAGACTCTTAATCTCGATTATGATTTATGAGTAGCCATGTGTCGCTAAATATTTTTTTTGGGTGGCCAAACTTGATCGCCACTCGCCAAATGTAAAACGTGTGCGCTAGAGACAGTCTAAGTAGCCCAAATGGATACAAAAATGGTTCACGTCGGCAACATTAATCACAAATCGTAGCGATAAATCGCTGTTATTGTTTACACGTTCCAATTTATCGCTACGATTCGCAGAAATTGAAGCCGGCCGCCATCAACCATCCAATCCAATTCCAATTCCGATAAATCGCTACAATCCTCTGTTCACGCGCAACGATAAATCGTAACGATTCGATCGTTACGATAAATTGTTACAATTTATCGTAGCGTCTAAACCGCGCTTAATAGGCGCGTCCTAGTAGCATGCGCTTTTTACACTGTGGCAACACTGCTGCGCTTTGACATTTGAGTGATCAAAGCAAAATACAAAGGTTAGATCAAGTTCAACTTTTACAGAATTTGCAACAAAAATGATAGCTTTAGTTTGAATCCTAATTGCTTTTGAAATTGAGGCTCGCCTCTATGGCCTCCCATAATAAATAAAAGTGTGGTAATAAGAAATAATTATTTTATTAATTAGTCTGAATAAAATGTCTTTCAAATCCACATTTCCAATAGTAACCATATTCAGTATGCATAGCTTAAACTGAAGGTTCCTCAAATGGTTCATGAAGTCATAGTTACAATTACATATTGCTTATACTCAGTATACAATGCATAAAATAATTAAAAATATCAATTTTGGGAAATAAAATATGATCCAATCGCTGTACTAGTGAACTGCAATTGTTTAATAGGTCTTTTTGGTATAATATGTGGTCTGTCCTCGGAACAAGATATAAAGACAGAGGACGCATACGCTACAATAACGTGAATGTTTGTTTTGCACCAACTTAACCTCTACGTTTGACAGTGAGAGGCCGAAAGGTAAATATTAGTGCACTACTTTTTCCCATTTCAAAAGGGCAAATTATTAAACCCAATTGAATAAGTTTTAAACTACAAAATGAGCTAAAACTGTAAACTGTAAATAATTAAAATAATAATTTAGTTTTAAGGTGCTAAAAACAAAGGTTGATGTACCTCCAAATAAATTGTCAATAAAAAAAATGCAGAAATCACATTTGTAGAAATAAACAGAAATACTCTCAAAAATGCTACAGCGTTGCCGTCGTGACATACTAACTAACTAACTAAATTTTCATATTAAGCTGTTTAATTTCGACTTATAGTTGTTTGTTTTTCACAATTCGTATAAATTTTTAAAAATCATCTTGTGAAATGTGACAAGTTTGCTTTTAAGAATTGAGGCATCTTGAGGATCTGTCACCTAAATTTGACCAGTCAATTAGAGTTGTTTTAATAGAGCAGATTAGCTAGGTATTCTTATTCAACAGGTTAGATAGGAAACAATGTTAAAGCCGAAATTATCACTTTGAACATTGATATGACACATTAATAAACTTAATGAACAAAATACAATGCCATTACAGCCACTTAATGTTTGACACAGTTTACAACCTGTAGGAGTGATTATTAATATGAGATTCTACAGTAACTGGAAGCACTACTTGTGGCCGTTGAGCTTGCAAAAGTGAACAAAAACACCAATAAACCACAATAATTTATTAAAACCTCGAACGCATTTCAACAACAACAAGGCTGTCATCATTAGTGAACAACAACAGCAGTTGTTGGCTGATGATGACAGCCTTGCTGTTGAAACGCGTTCGAAATTTTTATGTTTTATTGTGTTTATTGGTGTTTTTGTTTCACTTTTGCGTGAGATTCTACAGTTACCTGATTTCTATTTTTGTAGTAAAAGGATTTTGTTCTTCTCTTAATTTTTACATTTTGTCCTGAATCTTATTATTATGTGGGATGTAGATAGTTTCAGGTAGAACTCGCAACTATTCGCAAAAACCATCCAGCAAATATGTTTGCTTTCAACAAAGATCAAATTGGAATATGTATCATTAAAGATAAAAAGTAAACTGCATACTATCATGTTTGAAAATGTATGTAAAAGCTTTCACCGCTCTCATATTTCTTAATTATTAGGTAACAGCATGTCTTTATAGGTAGGTACATGTTAAGAGTGAATTCTTCAAAGTTAATTTAATTTTGGTATATAGAAAATATTTTATTAATAGCGTTGTTAAAAGTAAATGTGTGTACCAAACACAAAGGTTTACACAGTCTGTGATATGCTTAGATGCAAGAGTGATGATAGAATTCTTTTCATATCGGAATTTAGAAGACCAAATTACTCCTTACATTTTATAGTAATGTACAATATTTACTTCATGTAATGATGTAAAAAAACATAATTGTCTAACTGCTTTGTATAAATTATTGGAAACATAATAAATATAATTTAAATATCTGATTACGGCAGAACATTTTGAATCAATTATAGTGATTATTTTTTGACGTTTCTCGAAACCAATAGAAATCAATTTCAGTCATTCTAATACGTTCTAGCCAATCAAAACATTATTATAGTGGGAATAATCCAAGGTTGTTTTATTAGAAAGGTTGTCTGGTAACTCTAAACCAATAGAATGCTTGCATTTTGAAGGCGGGAAAACGTCATCCAGAATTCACATTTAAAATTGCTCATAGGTTACAATGCTAATAAAAGGGGTAAAAAATTTAGTTTTTGCAGTATATTTTTGGATTTATATGGGTATATGTATATGGGGGTGGTTTTTATATTGGAAATCTTGGAAGTTTATCGACTTCCACCTTTTAAAGCAATCAAAGTATTGCAAAAATGAGTGTGGTGCGTAAGCTGTTTTACATTGCACGAGGACTTGTGAAAATGTAATCAAATTAATTTTAGAGGTGGAAATGGATAAAATTCCGCGTTCTACAAAATAGGAACCACCCCTATGTACCAATACCTAGCCTTTGGGATTTAAAACTCTAAACATTCTTTAGCGGATGACGCCAAATAAAATGCTGTTGCGTTTTATGGAATATGTATATTTATGTCTTACTAACCTATCATAGCACATTTTATATCTGTGATACGCGGGCATAAAGTACCACTTTATGCCCTAGGGCATTAAGTATCACCATAGTAACTCATTTATACTTAATGAGAAAACAAACAAATATTTGCAGGTCATTGAAAATTAGAAACGTCAATTATTAATTGCCAATACCTACTAAATCACAAGATTGGCCTTATTTCGTATAGTTTCTGGAACTTCTTGCTCATTCACGATGAATTGAATTATTTAAAATTACATTTGGCGTTTGGATGGTTTCAGTCACATTAACAAATTCGAACCACGCATACTCGATCAAACATAATGAATTATTTTGTAAACGAATTTTGACGAAGAAAACTATTTGAAAACATAAAATTGTGTATGTACCACGGGCATAAATTGATGTTTATACTCTCGGGCGACTAAAAAGCTCTCGGGCCATAGGCCCTCGAGCTTTTTAACTCGTCGCCCTCGAGAATATAAACATCACTATTATGCCCTTAATACATAAATAACTATTATAGTATGTACAAAATAGTAACCGAAGTGCACACGGCGAGCTCTGTCGTTGGGGTGAGCCCAGATGCAGGTCTTCTGATTTATGGAGTGTGGCGCGAGGTCGAGTTGGAAAGGCGACCTGGTTCTGCAGGTGGAAAGCTTTTTGTTTCTTGAAGTGCAGTCGAAGCAGAAATTGCGATGCACTTTGCAGAGTTCGTGGCTCTGGTTTTAAACGTTTGCGGCCAGGGACGCTATACGCTTTCATCGGTTGGTCGTTTTGACCAATGAGGGCGCCGCACGTTTTAGTTTGCTGCCGGATGTGAAACATTTTCTTACCCATTCTTTAAGAACGGTAGGGTCCTTTGGAAACGTAAAAACCGAGATTTTATTTACACCAGGATGAAGAATTTTAGTGTCACCGCCACTCATCTAAAAAAATACTTAATTATAACATACAAAAGTGCATATAATTGATTAACTAACCTTTCAATCACGGCTATGAAAACCCACAAAATTCACAAACTAAATGTCTTTATATTCCACCAAACAGGTATCTACAGCTAAAATATGTCCTTATGCACTTCAAAATTCAACAAATTTTAAACAAATAAACTATAACTCAAGAAAAATAAGCACCCGCGCGACTACAAACAACGTTGAACGTCAATGTCAGAATTCTCGATGACGTATACATTCCGTCCCTCCTGCTTCCGCCCACATAGTTACCAGGTAACCTTTGAAACAATATAACCTTGGGAATAATCTACTTACAAATTCCCAGCGAGAATTTTTCAATGTACATTGTTTTTATTGAATGACAACCATATGGCAACTAATTTTCTTGATCTGACGCGTCTGTCATAAATTTTCAAGAAGCTCGTAAAATGAATCGCAAACGTTTTAGTGAATCATCAGTCGATGAAATATGTAATATAATCATTGTAAGTAAATGTAAGTGCATTTAAGTATATGTACAGGGTGACAATTTGAAAACTTACCACCCCCCATATCTTAGTAAATAAACGAGATATTTAAAAAAATCAAAATCTGTTTCGGTAATTCGGAGGGGGAATCACAATGACATAGTTGGCGACGCACCCCCTCACACCCCCTGCGCCCCAGCCACCCCAACTTTTAAATCTTAAATAGTGACCCCCATGTGTGATACGTCGTTGGAAAGCTCTGAAAAAATGCTTTCCAACCATACCAAATAGCATTACATTTAGGTTGGTAATTATCGTGCAAATCAAAAAATAAACATGGAAAATCGTAGCTAACTTGAACTTCCAAAGCCGACTCGACAGCAACTCATTTTTGATCGCCAGTTATAATCTATTCTCAAACTCTTGTCGAACCTTTTCAAATGTTTGTTTTGCAATATTTCGACATTCTTGAATTATTCTGTCTTAGTTCGTCTATGTTCGCCGGTTGCGTTTTAAATACGACAGATTTCAAATGTATCATATTAGTTTATTTTTTGATTTGCATGATAATTACTAACCTAAATGTAATGCTATTTGGTATGGTTGGAAAGCATTTTTTCAGAGCTTTCCAACGACGTATCACACATGGGGAGTCACTATTTAAGATTTAAAAGTTGGGGTGGCTAGGGTGCAGGGGGTGTGGGGGGGTGCGTCGCCAACTATGTCATTGTGATTCCCCCTCCGAATTACCAAAACGGATTTTGATTTTTTTAAATATTTCGTTTATTTACTAAGATATGGGGGGTGGTAAGTTTTCAAATTGTCACCCTGTATGTACACTACCCTAATAAGCAACGCGTCTGTTTGGAAACAATTCCAATTATTTTGCGACGAAATGAGGGGCTATAAATTGGAAGAAAAAACAAAACTAGTCATTATTTTGAAGGACTAATGGGTTTAATATGCGAAGAAACAGAATGGAGAAGACTATAAAGAAAATCTTAAAAGTGATTTTGATTGTAACGTCAAAAAATAATCTATCGAATACCACACGAGAGTTCCATAAATTAGATAATAATTCTCCAGGTCTTTTCTCAAACTTGTTGCCATTTGGCAATGCCGGTGCTGGGTTTAGGACACTTCGCCGAATGCCCACAACGCCGACACGATTTTTTGAAGGTCCATATCGCCGACTAGGGACACTACGCCGACGGACACTACGCCGACCGTGCCCACATCGTCGACAAGTATGCAAGGGACACAACGCCGACCATGCCCACTTCGCCGACGGACACTACGCCGATCGTGCCCACATTGCCGAAACGTGTGCAAGGGACACTAAGCCGAACGTGACCACAAGGCCGACTGTTCGAAAATCCAGGCCCCTCATACTCTGTCCAGTGTATGAATTTTAAAAAGTTTAAAAAACATGTCCTAAACCTACAATCCAAAGCTGCTTTGCTTCACACTCCGTCCAGTTTGATTAAGAATTTTCGTATGAGTCTGTAGTTCGAAAAAAGTTTAAAAAAATATTCTGAACCTACAATAACCTAACGTCAAAAGCTACTTGGTGTTGCACACCGTCCAGCTTGATTAAGAAGTGTTGTATGAGTCGACGTTATGGTCACGTTCGGCGTAGTGTCCCTTGTTCACTTGTCGGCGATGTGGGCACGGTCGGCGAAGTGGGCATGGTCGGCGTTGTGTCCCTTGCACACTTGTCGACGATGTGGGCACGGTCGGCGTAGTGTCCCTAGTCGGCGATATGGACCTTCAAAAAATCGTGTTGGCGTTGTGGGCATTCGGCGAAATGTCCCGGTCTCTAAATCCCAAGAGCCTAATGCCTACTAACAATTTATTTACCTTGCTAGATAGATAAAATATTTCTAATGTAATATCTGACATTAAGCAAGGTTTCATGTCTCTATAATCCGAGGTATTTGGGGCTGTTGGTACGTACCTTGGATTACGAACAACGTAGGTTATAGACCAAGAGCTCACGTATAAAAAACCGCATGATAATTTATTTACTTATTTTTTTATTTATTTATTATCCATCTCTTGTTCCGGGCCCTCAACAGGCCAATTACAGAGTGACCCGCATAATGCTTTTTAGAGGTGCCTCTGCAGAAGGTCTTAAGTTGTCCTTACTACTCCGGTATTTACCTTACAAATTAGGAAAACCTAATTCGGAGTAGCCGGCAGAATGCTCGAAACTGGTCTAAGGTAATTCACATCTCTGAACAGATGAAAAATTCACCTCAACCATAGAGTAAATTTTACTCTATGATACAGTATAGGTAGAGAAAAATAAAATCTAGCATCGAATACTAGCCTACTAATTATACATTGGAATGCTAGTAGTGAATAAAATATAATATAATAGTTATTTGTGTACCAAGGCCGTAAAAGTGATCTTTTTTGGCCGAAGCTGCTGTTTGTGGCCGAGGCGGTAGCCGAGGCCGCAATTCAGATGAGGCCTAACAAATCACTTTTGGCCAAGGCGCACACAACATTTTTTAGGCAATCATCAAAAAAGAATTCAAAAATTTGCTCATAATAGTTATTTGTTTCATTAGTACAAAAAATGTCAGTTTTCGGGACGAGGAAGAGAGTTCCGAGTCCCGAAAACGCATTTTTTGTACGAATAAAACATAAAATTTTTTCTCCAACGCCCTTTACTTCAAATTATATTCGAATTTAGATTCAGTTACCGTTTCACTACTATAGTATAAGAACTTCTGCTTTCTTGTCCTCACGTGTCATGCCACTCTAGTTTTTAGGTTAACTTATAACCTATTCGTTTTTACCTCTTACTTCTCACCTCTCGCGACTTTGTAGGGAGCAAATCTTGAGGTAGCATGTTCTGCCGTTTCTATAATCTCTGGCGGAGTGCAATCCATGTCGCTATCAGTTTCAGTCATTTTATTGTATAAACAATTAATATTGTTATATTTTGTATTGAAATAAAAAACTTACCATACAGTTTTTTAATTAAAATTAATTGCAATTAACTTTTTCAAATTTTGAATTCAAAATGACAGTTAATAGTGCAATTGGTCTGAAGTAGATGGCGTTACGCGCGACGGCGGGTTGTCTACGTATTAAAATTACGTTCACGGAATAATTTTCAATACATGTACATTCGTATAGGTAACATCATTATTTGCATTGAATCTGCAAAAATATTTGATTTGTATGTATAGAAATATCTTACAACCTGCAATGTAAAACGATGTCAATGTGACATATCTCCGTGATTGTAATTTTTTAATTGGCCAACTTTCAAGGTCAATTTCTTTTTGGTACTAGGTCCAAAAGTATCCACTTTTTGTACAGTTGCCATGGTGAAAGCGATTAATCCGCAAAACGTCAATTTTAGGTACCGAACACTGTCACAAAATAGCGTCTTATTCAGGTGGTTGGAGAAAAACATATTTTTTCTGAAAATCATAGCTATCTTAGACAATTAAAACCAAGCATTTCCTGTCATATGTAATAAATTATAATTAGCATCTTTGCGTGTGTTGTGCGTATCAAAATGGGTGATAGCGACAGTTCAGATACCCAAAATGAAATTTTGGAAGCTGCAAGCGTTGCGACCCTAAGTAATAGGTATGATATAAGAGCAGGCGTTTGAGAGTAAAAGTACAATCGCTAACTTCCTCCGCTGCACAAGATTTTAATAATGTCAAATGCAATAGGTCCTTCGTAACTGTGGCTTCCAAGACCTTATAGTTAACATGCTGTACAATTATTAGAAACCTGATTATTGCTGGTGATTCTTCGTATAATAATGTAAGCAATAACATCTTCCTCATGTTTTGGTTCTACACTTCAAAAAGGTCTGCAAGCAGCAAAACGTCAAACTATAATTTTAAATGTGAACATTGTGATTATGCAAAATGGTGTGAAACATTCCTACAAGTCCGAAAATGAAAAAAACGCACGTGGATGGCTCAATCCTTGATGGGGCGAGACCAGATAGACGCTTTGTATCAAACAGATTACTGTTTCTCCCACATCAGTTTCAAATAAGTAAAGTTTGACAGAAGCGTACAATAAAGTGAAACTTTATGGCCGCAAAAGCGACCATAAAATCAACGCTTTTGTGATGATAGCCTAAAAATATATTTTTCATATAAACAGGGAAAATTGGAAAAATAAAACCCGCATCTTTTTCAATAATCTGTGATGCCATGGAATTTTATAATACAAAAACTACGCCAATATCCGTCATGCCATATGGAATGTCTGCTATAAAACAAATCAAATTCTATGCCATGGAATTTTCTAAAACAAAAAGATATATCAATTATAGCAGCAGTTCGAAATTGATTTTATGATCGACTTGGTTACTGTATTAGAGTTAATGGTGACTTATTCGAACATATATTGTAAATTGTTATATTAGGAAACCGTTTTTAGTAATTTCTTTATGTTTAATGCGCTGTTTTAACAATAATACTTTTTGATAGAAATTGATTTGTTTTGTAGCAGACATTCCATGGCATGATACAATAAATATAAGATATGATATTGCGCATGTAGGAGGAGTTATGAATCACGTGTGTGACGTCACGCGGTGAATTTCAAATTAAATATAATTACATGTCAGTGTAGATTTTGGTGCTTTTTTGGAATTTGTGAATCAGTTTTCAACAAAATGAGGTGTTCCGTGGTTGGATGTACCACAGCTAATGGATCAAAACAGTTTTCAAGCAATCTAATGCTTTTCCGGTTCCCGAATGATCAAAATTTTCAAAAACGTTGGGTGTTACCTTGTAACCGGCCAGGTCACATTAATGTGAAAACTACCAGAGTATGTTCGAAACATTTTGACGAGTCGTCTTATGAACGGAATTTGCGGTTTGAACTACTGGGCTATACCGCCCGAAATCGTCCACTGTTGAAACCAGATGCCGTACCATTTCTCAATTTGCCACTGGGGAACTCAAAGGATGTGAAAGGGGAATCGGCCCGAACCAGTCGCATTAATAAAAGAAATAGGTCAAAATTAGTTGCGACTCTCCTACAAACCAAGTAAGTTTCTTGTTTTGGTGTATTAGAAATTGGTTTAGAGACGTTTTCCAGTACGAACACTGATGCTGACAACAGAGACGAGATAATTCCAAATTAAAAGAAGAAAATGAAATTTTTCACAGGTTTTTCACCACCACTGAAATCTGTATATTGAAACATCCTTATAAGCGAGTAACATGGACAATTGAAGATATTTCGAAAGCTATTATCCTTGATTCAGCTGGTACAAGAGCCTATAGGTTGTTACGGAAAAAAGGATACCCTCTGCCAGCAGTGTCAGCGCTTAGAGCATGATTTAAAAAAATTCAATTAATGCCTGGAATATTAAAGAAGGTAGTAATAATAGTGTTTGACTCCATCTCATATCTCAGTGTTCACGAGATTAGTAATTTAATTATGTGTACTTGTTTATTTAATATTTTGTAAATAACTTGAGACTATTCTAATAACAAACATGTCTTTTTTTGTACCTACTCCTTTACACTTCCTGATGTCCGATTTACTTTTTAAATTCTATATTACCAATTTATCTAGCAATAAAGAACAATAATTCAATATATTTTTATCTGATCGAATACCGTTTTTGAATCTAGTATAATTCCAATATTTTATATTAGTCATTTCGTTTTTAATATCTACTCCACAATGTTTAGATACTTTAGCATAAGTAGGTATCTTACCATATTATGGAAAACGCCTGCATTTCCTCTTTTTATGGTGCGCTTAATTATAGCTTATAGCATTTTTAAAGATGGTCTTTAACGATCTCTTGATATTTTTCGGCATATTTTGCGTTTAGGTTTTATAATTTCAACTCTCTTTTTCCCCTAAACCATTATAATTAAGAAATTTTAGTGTTTGTAGTAGAATTAAGAAAAAAAATCTGGCTTTGAATTCAAATTTGATCACCGCGTGACGTCATGCGTGAACTGGACGAATTTGGAACGGCAATCTAGCATATCTTGTTTTATTTATATCATGATTCCATGGTATGACGGATATTGGCGTAGTTTTTGTATTATAAAATTCCATGGCATCACAGATTATTGAAAAAGATGCGGGTTTTATTTTTCCAATTTTCCGTCTTTATTATGCAACAAATTGAAAACTAATACGGTTGATTGACGTAAAAAATTTTTTTCTACAAAAAAACCTTTTTACATTTTTGCTCTAAAATAATTTGGGGAGCCAATAACGGCATGTTATTAATTTTACATTGAAATCCCTATGATGCGTGACGCAAGTCACCACCCTGTATACTCTTCGTAAGGTAGATATACCCTTTTATCATATAACATGTATGATCTAAGGCCTACAACAACGCCACATCACAAGATTGTTAATTGTAATTCATTCCTCAAACGAGTACGCAATCCATCATTCCATTTAAATTTAAAATTTTTCAAGTACCTATATAGGTATACCAGTACCAGTAGCACCCTGCCGAAGAGAATTGATGAAAGTGAGATAAAACTTAGCTAATAGATTTCACATATGGTTTATACTCATTAAAGATGATCCCAGCCTACTTAACTACTACGACCTTCGTTACTATGTATTTGCCTCTGTCTCATTTCTTTTTGTCGAATTTTTATGCCATATGCAAAATGTTGACTGAAATACAAAATTATTTTAAAAGAAGGGAAGGCAATAGAAGATTCTTTTTTAATGGGTAGGTATAACAAAAATCTTAATCCTGGTCACGCGTAATAAGTGATGTACACAAAGCAATATAAATAATGTCTTTATTAAACAAAATACGATACCTTTTACAACCATGTGTATGATTTAATTTCTGGATTATACTTGAGACTGTCTACATTTTGTATCAACCCCTTTTCTGATGAACAAAAGTGTTTTAGAATGGTAGATGTGAGACCACAATCAGATAGGTTCTCTTTGCTGAAAACTGAAAATCCAGAAGTATTGCTATCAGTTTCTATTTTTTCAGTTTCCCCTAATTTACTAAACGCCATTGAAGAGGTAATATGTCCGAAAGTAGCAGTAAAGCTTTGGTCTTGTGGGTTTAATTCAGACAAATTATGTATAATATGTGGTAGAATAGGTCCATTTAACTCTAAAGAAAAATAAGACACATTATCGATTAATATTTTGGTTTCTTTTACTTTCAAAGTTGATAAGGTTGCACCTTGAAAGGCAATTGGTGACAGAAGAGTCGGAGGGATACCTGCTAAAGAACCGGTGATACTTGTAGCACTTTTGCAATTAATAAGAAAATTATATAGACCATGAACTTCCATCCCTTGTATTAGAACTAAACTTCCTTCACTATTATCTACCTCACATTCTGTTTTACGATGACGTTGTTTTTCAGTATAACTTATTTGTTTTCTATCCTCTGCATTTATGCCCATACTTGCAAGCCACTTCTCTTCAGATCCTTCATCATCAGAACCGTCACCTTTATCTTTCGTGCCAGACTTTACTTTTAAAGGCATTGAAAATTCAATTTCCTCTTGCCTTAGCAACTGTCTAAATCCATACGTTGTAGGAGTTATTAACGCAACCATTTCTGCATGGCCACATATTCCAGCAGCCCTAAATAATACTGTAAAAGTATTGGTACAAACATAGAAAAATGGACATTGTCGGGTTCGTAACAATTGAAATAATGAACGCAAACCATCAGACCATGCCATATGTAAATTGTCACGCATTGCAGCCGTTGTAACAAAACTTGGGCCTGAAGAAGATTGTGCTTGCGTGCG
>NW_022170403.1:7948252-7975494 GCF_008802855.1 Photinus pyralis
ATCAGTGATAAACAATGATGAAAAAAATTATAAAATATAAACACAAAATATATTAACTATATTTTTATTTTCAGGAAACACCTCAGGTGCCTGTTGAGTTATCTAATGAAAATGCACTCGACCAAGAAGCTTCAGGAACTAATGCAGCCACTCAGGAGGAAATACCATCAACATCAAAAATGACAAATACTAAAAGGCAAAGAAAAAGCTTAGACAAGGCTAAAGAAGAAGTACTGAAAAAGGCAAATAAATTACTAGATGATACGGAACAAGAGTGGGAAATAATCGGAAAATCCTTAGGACTCCAGTTAAGTACAGTGGATCCACAGCAATCAGCTATTGCTAACAAATTAATTTCTGATGTTATTTTTTACGCCAAATTGGGGAAATTAACTGAAAATGCATCAATTATATTGAATCCCGCAGTCCAGACACCGTACCATTACCAATATTCTTCGTCATCGCCGTCGTCCCGCCATTCAGTAGCATCTGTATCTACTCCAAGAGTGTCTCAGTATTCAGCCTCATATTCAGCACCTCCCAGTATTTCGATGGGACCAATATCCCTTCAATACTTGGCTTCAGGTTCGACACCAACAACAAATCAAACAGCAAGTTTTTACCCTGTCGACCGAACACCTACTGTCGTCCATCCAACAACTTTCGATCAACCACCTCCTGAAGATACCGACATAATATCTCAGTATCTTGTGTTTAAATGATTTCAATAAAAATTTAATTATCAAAAGTGTATATATTTTTTTTAACTTACCTTTATATAGTGTTTCAAACAATTGTAGATAGCCCAACATGTTTCTGGAATTATACTAGATAGGAGTTGCGGGGATATAACTGCGCTAAATTTTAGGTCTTCGTAACTTCTTCCGGTAGCCAGATACCTCAAAGTAACAATTAATCGTTGTGTGGCACTAACGCTGGATCTCATTAAAGTGTCTTGTTTGGCAATTAAAGGCCCCACCATATTAAGAAGTTCTTCAAAACAGTTACTATCCATCCGTAAAAAGTTTTTAAAGTCCTCTGCTTCCAATTCCTTCATTAAAATTGTATGAGAAAATTGACTTCTTTTTAGCAACCATTGTTTTGTCCAGTACTTTCTTCTCTTTTTCTTTTCATCAGAGTCTAATGTCACTAATGCTAATGCTATACCAATTTTTTGGCGCTTTGAGGGAGCCATGGTGAGATACTACACGCACTCGGAAATCAACAACTCTACTGATAAATTGGGATGTGTAGCGTCTACACCCAATTTCGTTACAAATTGTTCCCTGCAAATTGTACCCTGCAAATTGCCTCGTGAGTAGGCCGCTTTAGATAAGCACATGGTAAGCTCAGAAAAAGTAGAGGTGGGTCGGGATAAATATGTGGGGTTCTCATATACAAGGAAAAATAAGCAAAAAAAGGAAACAGTACAAGTAATCCGGATAGGTGCCACTAGTCTTCAATAAATATTAAGAGAGGCGGGAGGAATAGTTACTCAAAAGGGAATCAATACGTAGTCCTGGTAAAGTATTTATCAAAATAGGCTTCTGCAGAAACAACGGAGCTATAATCATTAAGTGAGTTTCAAATCACAATTCGCTAGTATCGAAAACCAAAATGTAATCAAACGTTAAAAGGGAAAAATGACGAAAATCACTAAATTTACCTTTGGATTTCCGATCGCAACCTGTTGAGCTCAAGAGGACGCGAAACTGCAAATATGTAATATACAATATATTATATATAATATATAAACAGACAGACACACAAACAAAAAATAAGAGGGGTTATAATTCGCGTTGCAATGGTTAACGTCCGACACGAGGGGTTATTCTTATACGTAGAATTGCAAGCAATACTCAAAAGAATCAAAAATACAAATGACTACAACAAAACAAAATTTGGTTCGACTAAGAGTTGCTCCTTACAATCGGTAGGAGATATAAAAAAAAAGAGTTTTATTAACTTTTAAGAAAAATACCATAAAAAGTACAATCTTATCAATTCAAATGCAAATAAACTTACACGAGCAAGTTCTTCGGAGCAAAAAAACATAACGTTAATTAAAAATTGTAGAAATTTACTTCGGACAAAGTCACGTTAATTTGAAGAACTAGATCACAAGCAAAAGTAGTTAATGTGAAGGATAACGTACAGTAACCTAACAAAAATTAATATCGGAGTAACAAAAATATGATGTCGTCAATCTCAGGTGGTGTTATCGTTAAAATAAAAAATTCTAAAACTACATATTAAAGCTTAAGGTGAGCAAAATTTGGTTCAGATGAGTTGAGTAATCATTGTTAGAGGCTTTAGATCATTCATTCAGAATATTTCCATCTTTAAAAATTAACCCTTACTGCGGTTTAATAAAAAAAAGTGTTTACACCCAAAAAGTGAATAATTTATTATTGACGACAGTTGTTCAGTGTGCATTTCGGAAGAAGTTCGACCTCCTGATAGATGGGGTATCAAACGTTGATATTAACGTTAATCATTTCATAAAGAGAGAGTGTTTGTATATTTGTGCAAAGGTAAGTTCCGGGCAGACGCGCACGTACATACATATAATCATATCAATATCTAGGTAAGTGGGGTCATATTCAACACCTGTGAACCTATTTTGTAGTGGAAAAAAACTTACTTTAATACTCTTCATTTTGATATAACCCATGGTTCTATTTTGTTTCTTTCATTAAAATTCAAATTTTCAAAGTGGTGATATTCTCTTTGAATCGCTCTGTATATGCATTACATAGTGTGTAGGTGTATGGAATGGATGTAAGTGTGTATGTAAGTTTCCAATGTGTAGTAGACGAAATACATACCGGTCATGTAGCATAATTCTTCGATTTGTGCTTTCAGAATTTTTCGAAAAAAATTGTGACTCGTTTATTTTTAATCATAACTTCTTTATTTTTCATGATAGAAGGTGCATTAAAAAACCATTTTGTAGGTTTTTACAAGAGCTACAGGGCTATTTACATCAAAAACCCTTTAAAACTCTTAGTTTTAAAATGGAGTGAGCTTAAAGAGTCAAAAAAAAGTAGTGCTCGCATATAAATACCCGTTTTTAACGACTAATATCTCACTTAAGTTTTGTCGTATAGAAAATTCCCGGCGAGAAAAATGTTTGGAATTAAAAAAGCTATGGATTGGATGTTCTAGCATTTTTTACGTATCTCCATTTGTTTTATAGTTATTTTGAAGAAAAGGACGTTATTCACAAAATTGCAAAAATTCGTTTTTCACTTTTCGCTTTAATTATTAGAAAATTAAGTCTTCTAAACTGGTCGCACTTCTAGAATGTATTAATAATACGTAATTACAGAAAACTGGAAAAGGGGAAGGACTAATTTTAATGAGGGTGGTAATTAGGGGGTTGCTTGCGCTAATTTTTTCCCTGAAAAAAGCACGGATCTAACTTTATTTCATCATAACTCATTTAACTTTTATGCTAAAGTTTGTTTTTAAAAAAAAAGAAAGGTTTTTTTTTAAATACTTTAAAGAATATTCCGAGGAATATTCTATAAATTTTTCTCGAAAAATGCATAGTTTTGCCGTTATTTGACTGTGAAACTCTCTAATTTAGCGTTTGACGAACAAAAGCTAACCTTTAACAAGCCAAAACTCCAAACTCGGTTCGTACTGGTCATACATCAATTATTAAAAAAACCATTTTCTTTGTTTTTTTAATTAAAAGCTACAATTTTGTTCTCCACGGTTTTTTTTATAAAATGCATACTTTTCGAGTATTTCGGGAATAACCAATTAAAAACATTGATCGTTTCTACGAAAAACTAATACTTTCGGTCGCGAATAACTGAAGAAGTGATTCGCTTACGGACAATTTGCTTCCAGGACAATTCCCTCCCTTGACAATTCGCTCCCGGAAACCGACCATACCACTGGATGCACTAATTATATCACAAGTATCTGCAGATACATTTTTTTAAAAACCACTCAACCAACAAAAACCTGGATGCGCTTCAGTGGCAAAGTTGGCTTTGTCATCCACCTGTAGAAAAAATTGCGTAGCGGTCGGTGGCGTAGATGTTGAACAACTACTCGGGGCGAAAGGGTGGAAGCAGCCATTAACAGAATGAAAAATACGTAAAATCGTTTGATTCAAGGGAAATTGTAGTGCAAACTATGGTTATTTTAACATTTTGGGTGTCGGTATACAGTGCTTTGATTTCTATTTATCAAATAATATCCAAATCTGTGTAGGTATACATAAAATACCACTTACCCGAGTTTAATTATCGTGAGTGGTTTATTTACAAAAAAGAAATATGAGATCTACACGCTTAAAACAATTTCGTTACTGGTAACTCTTCTATCTACGTTGTTAATCGTAATCTATTTCAAAGCTGTCAGTGTAAACAACCTATCAAGCAGCGCTGGGTGGTTTATGGAAGAGTAATCCAATTTGTGTCAATCTCCAACTTTATTAAGTGGTTAATTTCGGTCAGGAATTATACATCGCGTGATACTAGATGTGCTATCTTGCCCTAGATCCCAAACTTGAATCAATCAAGGGTTAAGGCGAGTTAATTTTCGAATACTCTATTTCGTTAGAGTTCACCTACGGATTTGTCAAATATCTTTCTAAATACAATACTGTTTTTTTTAGATTTGCGGTAATTATTGTTACCTCTTGAATTTCCCAATCGTACAATTTGGACCCCAACTTGAGGATATAAGAATGGAGTTTTACACACACGTATCTAACTATTGATTCTTACATGAAATGAGGTTACCACATTGCTTTACTATGGATACCTGGAAGACGAGGAGTTAATGAAACACATGACAGTACTAAATTTATCGCTTCTATATTTAAAGTAATCATTGCAAGGCCAGAGAACTGCATGTTCTTAGAAAAAAAAATATACCTACATTATCTCAAGGAACATCTTTTGTTGCGTGATTTCACATTCACACGCAACATCAAAATTTTTAGACATCCAAAAAAGAAGTGATTATGCTTTCAGGATTACCCTGGATTTCGAAAATAAAATGCTGTCAACTGCTAATCTCGCACGTTATTGGAAATAGTTAAACCGCCTCCGCTTTTATCGCATAATTACGATGAGGTCGATCATTTCTTCAAAGTTGCAAACGAAATTAAGGACTGAAATTGCAACTATCGTTCATAAGCTGTCAGGTTTGTGGAAAACTATTAAAGAACGATAAGGATCTGACACCAATAGTAAGTTTAATAAAAGTTTTAATTAAACTAATTTAACATCTTAATTTTTGTAAGAACTTGGAAATGCGATGCAGACACCAATTCCGTGCACTTAAATGAATCCTACTATTTATTCACTTACCACAGCCGAAACAAAATTAAATAGAAAAATTCACCTTTGCAAGAACGAATAAGAATATCATTTACGATTGAAAACAGTAATGGTCGAATTCCGAATGCTCTTTTTGCAAACGAGAATTATATTTTATTTTTTTATTTTCTAACGAAAAATGTTCAATATGTAACTGGAAATTCTTATTTCCAACAGCTTTCCGTTCAGGGCCCTATTGTACACTTCATTTTCGAGTTTGAAGTTTTAACTAACCCTATCAATAGATATGTCTAAATCTTTCATTTTCCTTTTGCGAGTACCACTTTTCGAGATATTAAACCTGAGCTGCTTCATTACGCAATCTTGGTTGCTTTCTTTTTTTATTGACTTACAGTACAACTGAACGTGTGGAAATAATATTTATGGCTCCGACAATCGATCATCTTTTAGAACAACTAGAACGTTTAATGAGAGACATCCCGAGAGAAATGTAAACCATGCCTATGTTCAAAACTTGGTCGCTAAATTCGAAGAAACGGGACCTGCTATCACTAAAAAAAGAAAGCAACCAATTGCTTAATGAAGCAGCTTAGGTTGAAGTTTTTGGCCAATTTGCCATAAATCCCTCAATGTCAACATTTAGTTTTTTGTTTGTTAATTATTAAATTTTTGTTAAATTGTCTTAATGAATATTGACTTTATTGGTACCACTGGAAAATGGTAGCGATGTGTCACAAGTATGGGATTGCCATTTAGGATTTTTGAAGAGGAGGGGCTGGGGGTTAAGAGGGGGTGGAGGGTTGTCACTCATAACGTCATTCTGGTTCCCCCTCGATGCCCCCGAAACGGTTTTGCGCGATTTTCAATATCTTCTTTAGTTTGGAAAATATGGCCGACTGCAAGTTTTAAAATTGACACCCCGTATACTATGCTGATTTTTTTATTATTTGATCGACTGCTAGCTCCAAAAACAAATTCTAATGCGATTACCTTACGGGAATTTGGTCCTTTCTTGTAATACACAATATCAATAAATACAAATGTTTTTTTTTTAATAGCTAATTTACAACCTGCTAGTTACAGCTATAAGTAAATGTGATCGTCGAGCTACATTTGAGGGAGACGTTCTCCAGTGAGAGCTCTCCTATAAGATAATAGGTCTCTGATTGGACTAACCGTGTATAATAACCGATCACTGATTTAGCATATCCGTAGGCCACTGTTTTTTTAGTCTTCTTCTGATGTCGGGCTGAGTGTAAAGTTGTCTTGCTTCCTCATTGGGATGTTCTGGGAGCTGATTTAGGTATTTTCTTGTTAGTCTGGTGATTTCTTCTCCAATAGGCGGAATACCAGAGTCGTCATGCAGGGTCTTATTACTAATGTACCATGGTGCATTGAATATCATTCTAAGTATCTTCGATTGGATTCTTTGTATTATTTGTGTATTGGATGGTTTAGCACAGCCCCAGAGTTGAACTCCATACGTCCATATTGGCTTTATTATACACTTATATAGTAGTATTTTATTTTCTGTGGAGAGTTTTGATTTGCGGCCTATTAGCCAGCCCATTTGACGAATTTTTAGGTTTATTTGTGTTTTCTTTGCTGTGATGTGGGCTTTCCATGTAAGTTTTTGATCGAGTGTTAGCCCTAAGTATTTTACTTGGGCGTTCACTGGTAATTGTATGTTATTTAGTGCGACAGGGGACATACGATATTTCGATTAGTGAACGTGACTTGAGTTGATTTTGTGTGATTAACTGTGACTTTCCATCTGTTCATCCAATCTTGAATGAGGTTGAGGTGTGCTTGCATATTGTCAGATGCTATTTGCGGGTTATCACTTATTGATATTATGGTGGTATCGTCGACGAATGTGGCAATTGTAGTTGGGTTAGTGGTTGGGATGTCGGCCATGAAAATTAAATAGAGAAGGGGGCCTAGGACGCTTCCTTGAGGAACGCCAGATTTTATAGCGTAATAGTTTGAGGTATCGGTGTTGAATCTTACTTGAAAGAATCGGTCAATAAGATATGATTTCAGAATCAGGTAGTGAGGTGTGGGAAGGAGCGTTTTAAGTTTATATAGGAGACCCTCATGCCACACTCGGTCGAAGGCTTGCTGAACGTCCAGGAAGGCAGTTGTACATAATTTTTTCTCTTCTAGGCTTGTGTGTATGTTTTTGACGATTCTGTGGCATTGTTGTACCGTTGAGTGGCTTTCTCTAAAGCCAAATTGGTGCGTTGGAATTACTATGTTTAGTTCAGTGTCTTCAGAGATTCTTTTCAGCAGTAACCTTTCTAAGGTTTTGGACATGATCGGCAGTAGGCTTATTGGCCGGTACGAAGAAACTGCATTTGGAGGTTTATTTGGTTTATTAATCATTATTGTTTGTGCGAACTTCCATGCGATCGGGTAGTATGTTAATCTTAAAACGCTATTATAAATTGTGGTTAGCAAAACTAGTGCTTTTCTGGGTAGTTGCTTTAAAGTGTATCCGATGATTAAATCAAAGCCAGGAGCTTTATGGTTATTACACTTCGAGATCTCTTGTTTTACTTCTTTTGGAGAGAAGGGTTTGATTGGAAGCATCATATGTAAGATGTAATTGTTGAGTAAGTATCGATCCAAGTTCCACTTTCTGTGACACTTTTCGGCGAGCAGGTACTAATAATGTGATTCCTATACCGTGGCAACGTTTCTTTTCTAACTTACTCCTATTTAACCGTCAATAACAATGATAAATATGGCAATTTTATACAAAAAAAATGATCTTATATCTAACAAAATTGAACTCATTTATAGGAAAATACACAATACCCTCCAAAAAAGAATTCCTTCTAAATGGGTTCAGACATACTTATTTTTTATACGGTACAATTCTGCTGCATTCGGCCAATTTACAAATATCGATCGAACAATATTTTAACACAAATCAAAAACAATTTCGTTACCTTGGTTATAGAGTTTTCTGGAATCGATGTTTGCTTATGCTACAAATCAATACTGCCTTCCTCGAAGGGATGATGCATTAAAGCTGGAGAATATAGAATGAAATCTGGATCTGTGGAAGAAACACTACTGAAGGTTTCTTGGATCCTTGTATGATTACCCATTTTTGTGCAGTTGATTTGGCATTGAACCGTATAGTTTCATTATAATGCTTTTAACTAAATTTCCGATCTCGCAAAACTCTCGAAAAAACTGTAACTGATTGAACGTATTCCTTCAAACTTTCGCTTTCGAAGTCGAATTTTTTAATGATTTAATCTGATTTATCGCCGGAAAAGTCCGCTCATACTTTTATAATTTTGCGATAGTTGTAAATACTGAAACTATTGCACGCTAGTTTTACCGAAAGAATTTATTTTACTGAATTTCCACCATAATCCTTTCTGAATCGCTCCACTGCGTTACATATTCCTCTCGTAATGTTTATTTACTGGTCAAAAATGAACCGTACACGTTGTCACTAAAGCGCTTTTTTCTCGTAGATTTATTTTAAAATGCGTTACGTACAACACTACCACCCCGTATACTTCGTAATATTAAATACCTAAAACTGAGTTACTCTAAACTCGCAACTCCAACTAACTCTCTCTAACTAAAATATAAACCCCCTTTAAAGGGATCCCGTTACAATTGTTTCACAATATATAGATTTGAAAATGTTACCTCCACGTTGGTTACCTTTTTTACTTTGCCTATATAAATATTTGTTGCTGTTGTGTATACTGTGATGAATAGACAATCTGGTGTTGATATATCCGAAACTTAATTTGGGTAATAGTTATGACAAGAAAAATTGGCAACGTTGTGCTCAAATAAAGTGACAATTTTAAATATCCCATTAATATCGATACGTTACCTGAATTATATCTTCAAATCAATAAATACTATCAAATGCAGGTAATACATCGCCCACATTATTTATTATTCAAACGTTATAGGTTACAATAAAAATAAAAGTACATAAACAATTTCATGTAAGTTTCGAAACAGAAAATCGTATCTTGCAAATTTAGTATACAATTTGAATGGATATTCTAATTCAAAATTCAACTATAATTTACCCCAAAATCTTACGCGTAATGAGATAAACGACTGTTCAGAGAACGAAAGCCCAAGCGCAATTCAGTTTACTAATACGTGATGAAGCAGTCAATACGGTTGATATGAAGTCAAACAGTAAAAATACAGGTAAACGACTCCGGTTTCCACAATTATTACGATGACGACGAAGGTAGGATTATTAGTCTTACATCCTTTAAACAGCAATCTTCGATTTGATCAACAAATTCTTCATAAGATACGTGTTAACAACGACCAACGAAAGCTTTCCATGCAAATGCCTGCTTTCTTCTTAAGCATATGTCAGTTGGAAAATATGTAGGTCAACCGCAATTACTACTTCTAAACTGGTCGATTGGCGTTGTTTTGTTTCTACTCTTGATCAAGTTGATATCTGTGGCAAACAATTGTGGAACAATATTTAGCACCTTTTTCACAAAATTAGACAATTGAACGCCGCCACATGTAAATACGTTAATAAACTTGCTTTGCGTACGCCTCACGAGTCTCTCTCATGAATGCGAATGCGCGCATCCGTCTCATTTGCCCCGTGATACCTAATTTCATTTAAATTTAAATTACAAAATGAGAAATATACTTATTCACTCTAACGTTTGGTATTGCAATCTTTATATGCATGGCAAATGGACATTCAAAAATATATATTCAGGTAACATCTCACCAATTTCCAAGCAATGCGTCGTGTTGTATCAATCAATGATATGGTAGACCTATGTATATAAATTGTACACAACCATAGCAGATTATGGGGCATTACTGCATGAAAACGTAGATAAAGTTGACTTAAATTGGTAGTAGCATGCGAAAGTTATTCGTGTTTTATTCATTAAAAGGGATTCTCCTTCAGTTTTCTTTTTATACTTTTAGGGGGCAGCCTGGAGCATATTCAAATTATATAGGTACTATTCAGGTAATATAAGAAGGATCAAGTTCTTAGTGAAAGTTTCCGCAAAATCGATAATACAACAGTGTGAATCCTGTAGGTGAATTCTTTCACATTCAGTTCTTGATATATGCACACCAATAGAATATTATACCTTTGTCCAAGAGTTCCAATCGCCCTTTGTTAATATCCTTCTCGAACGCCGAGATATTCGCAATTAAAATGTTTTCCCACCAATAGATATGTTTAGTCTAGACGTTCCTTTACCCTTTGTGAGTACTTTTTCGTACACTCCTTTTTCGAGATATTTATTTCGACATCACATATAGACTTTCCAATCCTCTTCCGATACTCCATAATAGAGATATTCCCACTTAAGGTTTTGATCACCCCGTCGTTAACATAATATAATATTAATAAAGTAGCAACCAATAGACGATGCACTGATCACCAACCACAACAACGTCGCAAACACGAACAGAAGTAAGTAAAAAAGTAGTCGGAGAAAAATTTTATATTCCATCCGTACGAAAAATGCGTTTTTTTAAAACGTTTGTGGTTTTGAAGACCACATTCTATTTATTTGGACGTTTTATGGAAAATGATAAACAACGAACACACGCTGTCACTCGCCATGTATGATTTCTACCTGTAACGTTCCAAATTCAAACATTTCAGGAAACTTTACGTATGTCAATTAAAAATAGCTCATAGCGTTTCGCTTCTCCATCTTTTTGATTTAATTTTGATTAGAGAGAATACTAATCCTGCGGTACGCAAACGATTAGCATTATCGCTTCATCCCACTGAGCAGTAGCTTCCATCATTTACATTTTAACTCAATCGGAGGGTTCCATGAGAATCGCAAGTTTGCTTTACATGAACTCTTGTACTTTATTTTCATAAATTTTTACAAGTTCTTATGATCATCTTTTCTTACAACCGTCAGCACTAAAAATTTAATGCAGAAACAATCTGGAAGACTTCGTATTTACAGAAACATATTCTTTGCCTAGATTGTTTAATAAGTACTTAAAACATTTGCTGCCATGGTACCGAAGGTACCGAACACCTGATTCTATTGTGTTAACGCTTGAAAATGGCTGGCCGGCGGGCGCAACGGGGCTCAGATTAATTTTACCTTTGCTTTGGAACATATCCCAACTTTAGCGCTTCCAGCTGTGGCAATCGACGTAGGATTGTACTAGCTATGTCAGCAACTTGAATGTGATGTCGGCGGAACGGAGGGACGGATGGAGGGACTCGAGCGCCACCAGAAGAATGAAACCTGATTCTGGCCCAGGTCGGCGGTTAATTAGCTGTAGCTACGGGAAATCAAATGCAGGAAAATCAAAGCAATGCTCTGCCTCTGTCATGGAAACGAAAATTCCCTAACAGAAAGTACGCATGAAAATGAAGGTTTCAGGACGATTTTGGGTAAAATATTTTTTGTACTCCGTGGACTAAATCAACTTGTTTTGTCATTCATATAAGGGACTAAAGTGTTACTTCTTCTCCCGGATGGAGAAAAATGCGACAAGGGACAAAAGTGACAGTACACACTGAATTGTGAAACACAATTTAACGATTACCTAATTAGTCCAGGCTAAATAGCTCTAAAATAATTTATTTTAAAAAAAATTAGATACCGGGCGAAACCGGATTTTTCAATCCAGGTGAAATTAATAGACATTGGGAAAAAATAATTAAAACAGCTGAATTTTTCCGCGGGTGAAATCCCGGGGGTTGAAAGGGGTGGAAAGTGGTGTTTTGCAAATTGTGGCAAAACTATTAATTTTAGACGAAAATGTTTTATGTAAAAGTTACAGAGATTTAAAAACCCGTTTCGCCCGGTAACTAATTTTTTTTGTCACAAAATATTATATAGCCTGGACTAAATGGTTACTTTTATATATGTACATTTTTATTCTTGCACCATATTTTACACTTATTATACCGGTTTCCAGATATCTTTTTGAATTTAGGAGGCAATAGGTTTACTTATAGCTTGCTCTTCAGAGTTTTAAACGATCATTTCTACGCCGTAGTTTTAAATTAGAATCTTTAAATCAAACTGACATTTATCATTATACGGTCACAATTTGACATTACATACAAGGTATACTCGTATTGGTCCTACAATCAAACAAATTTTTTTCTTTGAAATTTGCACTTTAACATTAAAATTAGCTGATTACCGGAGTATAAAGAATAGCGTATATACCACAGGACAAAAGTGCGTCCTAATCCCCCGGGTGCTTGTTGCCCTCAACTATGTTTCGGGCAACAATCTGCATCCTCGGGATTAATACATATACACCTTAGGCCCTCGGAATTAAGACACGCACTTTAGTCCGTCCGTATATAATATACTACAACTTCATTTCTACAATTAAAATACGGCAGGTTTTTTTCCTGGTTGTTGTACTAAAATCTTTAAACTAAATAATTCATTTATGTTTGATCTAATGTAGTAGTTTTGTTGCTATATAAATAATTTAGAGTTTGTCATTAGAAACCGATACAACAAAAAACGTTGTTCATATTGATGTTTAATAGCAGCTCTTATTCAATTTAATACCATCAACATGGTAGCAGAGCGTGGTTCTTTCTAAATATTCGTTGGGACGTCATGAGGTTCGAAAAATATTGAAGTTGGACGGGGTGAATTTGGCGGTGTCAAATCCTTATACGCATGAACAAAATGGATGCGCTGAACGAACAAACAGAACGGTGGTTGATTTGGCTCGAACAATGCTTTTGGCTAAAAACTTGCCAAAATATTTGTGAGCGGAAGCGGTCAATACTGCTGTTTACATTTTGAATCGCAGTGGACCAAGCGGAGTTGAAAACAAATCTCCTTACGAACTTTTCACGGGGAAGAAGGTGAATTTAAATCGTTTCTATGTTTTTGGCACAGATTGTTTCGTGCACGTACCGAAAGAAAAGAAAAATAAATGGGACCCAAAAGGCAAACGAGGAATTTTTGTCGGATATTCTGACAACATTGACGGTTTTCGTATTTGGTATAAATCGGAAAATCGCATCGTTCGCAGTAAATGCGTTGTTTTTGAACCAGAACAGTCTGAAAAATTATTGGCATTATTTCCGGAGAAGACAAGAAGCGCAGATAGTCAAGGTCCCGAAACATTTCAAGTAGAAGATTTCATCGATCAAGGGAATTTGCAAGGTCATGAAGAAGATTTTGTCGATCAAGAGATGAGCACACCAACTCAAGAAAAGGAATTGGAGGGTAAAGCATCGGAAGAAATCTTGGAAAAACGACATCTCAGAAATCGGAACGATCTCAAAGCACCAAACAGATTGTTATATGCAATGCTTTCGGAAGTTGTTGAACCAAAAAGTTATAACGAGGCCATAAAATCGGCAGAAAAGCAGAATTGGGTGACCGCCATGAACGAAGAAATGGCATCATTGAAAGAAAATTCGACGTGGAAAATTGTTGAACTGCCGGAAAAGCGAAAAACTATTTCTAATCGCTGGGTATATCGTGTGAAACGGGATTCTTACGGGAATGTTTCGCGGTTTAAGGCACGTTTAGTTGTCAGAGGATTTAGTCAGCGAGAAGGTATTGATTATAATGAGACATTTAGTCCTGTGGCACGACTTGATTCAATTCGGATAGTTTTGAGTATTGCAGCGAAAGAAAAATTGAAGATTGCTCAATTTGACGTCAAGACTGCATTTTTATATGGAAAAATTGATGAAGAAATTTACATGGATCAACCTGAAGGTTATCAAGATGGAAGTCAGCGTGTTTGTAAATTGCAAGTGAAGATCAAGTTGCAGATATTTTAACTAAGCCAATTCCAAAAATACAATTTCAACATCTTAGAGAAAAATTGGGGATGTTTTCATTATAACATAAATGAAAGTTTAAAGTTTGAGGGGAAGTGTTTTACTAAAATCTTTAAACTAAATAATTCATTTATGTTTGATCTAAGGTAGTAGTTTTGTTGCTATATAAATAATTTAGGGTTTGTCATTAGAAACCGATACAATAAAAAACGTTCATATTGATGTTTAATAGCAGCTCTTATTCAATTTAATACCATCAACACTGGTGGAATGTTCATTAACAATTCAACCATCAACATGAAATTTTTTAATGCTGTTGTGAATAAATTGCGCCAATTGACGAAATTTGCGCACTATATATGATCTTATTTAAGATTTGAAAGTGGGTTGTGGTGGGGATAAAGTCAACAGGGTGCAACAAAAATGAAAATGGCCGTTAAGTATGCCTCCTTATGTGGCCGCATTTCCCACTAAGAGTGGTAGGTTTTAGATGAACCCTGTATATAAGTAAACCATTTTCCCAGGGACCACGTCGGTTACAGCATCTTCACTGGGGTACTTACCACTCGTCACACTGGAACATGAAGGAGATCTCCGGAGGTGATTGGTTCCTGTGCCATAGCCAACAAAAGGGATGGGCTCTCATCTGGTTACAGAGAGATCTTAGCTTGATATACCCTCTGACTTGTTACTGTCGGAGATGACAGAAAAAGGCAACAGATTCTCCAGTAAGACAGCACATTGCAAAGGGCGATTATGGGATTATTTGGATGGCTTCCTCCTACCTTTGGATTATTGACGATCCATTGGTCAACCGACCTAACAACCTGCGATCTCCCCTTACAGCGCTACCTATATGAAAAACAAAGTAGGGATAAATCCATTACGGCAGTCATATCGTCCTTCATTAATCACACACTGCTTCACATTGAATAATTTATAGTTCACATTTGAGCGTGAATGCCATTCAATGCTCTGTAAATTGAGAAGCCGGTATTATTGCGTCGGTATGTATTTAATAATCTAAGGTATGAGAGTAATCAATTAAAATGTAAAAGCTTCTTTGAATAACTCCATTCGCTTATAATGACACCTGATTGAAACCTCACAGAAATGAGGGCTTTAATTCGTTTTCCCGGTAATAAATAAGCTAAACCAAAACACGATTGGGAACTCTTATATGACACCACTTTCAGACCCATTCATTTATTTATAC
Source organism: Photinus pyralis (assembly GCF_008802855.1). Classification (NCBI taxonomy): domain Eukaryota; kingdom Metazoa; phylum Arthropoda; class Insecta; order Coleoptera; family Lampyridae; genus Photinus; species Photinus pyralis. Next base: position 7,963,569 of record NW_022170403.1, read on the forward strand.
CTGTTTGATTAAAGCATATTGATCTTCCCCTTTGCAATCTGGATACAGCAATTCCCGTAAGGAGAAACTGCTGGGTTAGATGCGATCATAAATTCTCTTTTCATTTTATTGGAACTGGAATAATAATTAGGAAATGTGAGTTGTTAAATAAAAATCCTTTGTGCTCCGTAGCGTTTTCCTTGATTTCTAATTTGAAATAAATGAAACTCAATGAAATCTAATTCTTATGCCTTACATTGCATCTTTGAAAAGGACTTATGTCCCGTAGTTAGGAAATGCAATTTGTAGACAGTTGTACTACAAAAAAGGGCAAGGAAGCTGTTGCAGTCCAGAAACTGACTAAATCCTTTTTCTTTTGGCATAAGACAGGTACTGTTCTTGCATGGTATCGTTAGTTACGAACAATTAAGAAAAGTCTTTTAAGGCGCAATTCACGTATAGATAAAAAATTTCAGCTACCTACTTAATTTTACCAAATTATAAGCAGGTAGACGGAAAGATTTCTAGCTTTCTATCTTTGATTAAAGGCTAATTCACATTATCGGTCAGATCACGGTCCGCTCACGATCCGGTCAATTATTGTAGCGTGCATTTCTATGAACATGTTCTGACCGTGACCTGACCGTCAAATGTGAATATTCCTATTGAAATAGCATGTTACAATATTTTGAGCGGAGCGTCCCCTGAGCTATAGTATGAATTGGCCTTTAGTTATTATTTTTAATCACAATCCATACTTCCTGGTGGAATTTTACTATTATCTACAATTGCTATAGTTACCGGTTTGAATCCTGTCATAAATGTCCGCTTTACAACATAGAGCATAGAGAATAGAGACTTAGAATAGAGAATAGAAAAGAATAGAGAATCTTTGCATAGAGGAAACTAATTAAGTTCGTCAAAATCTCGCAAAGGCGTACCTATAATATTAAACAATTTAGCCATTATTAAAAACACGTAATTACAAAGGAAATTTATAACAGTAATTCCACTTCAGACTGAAACGTAGGTTAAACATTCGGAACAATTTTAACAAAGGAGGGTAACATTTCAGCGAATTTCATTAGTGGAATTAATGGTATATTCGTAAGACAATACATTCTAATCATCCACATTTTTATAAAAACCGAATTAAAGGGGAAATTTAAATATTCTAAGTGCAAAGGGATTCAAATGAAACAAATGATATTGCTAACCGTAGCGTTAAAGACGAAATCATTTATTTTCTTAATAGTCGGGATATCGTTTAGATTCAGTTTAAATGAATTGAAGCAGACGGTGGCGTTGAAATATAGACTTTGAACTGATTATCTACCATTAAGATATAATTGCAGAAAATTTGTAACGCTCATTATTATGCAAATATCTGTATCATTATTTCGGTATAAATTCGTATTAGAATTTAAAAAGAAATGGCGAACTTGAAATAAATACTTTCAACTTAAAACCAGTGAACTAATAATAAGTTAAGTGACGTTAAATTAATTTTATTTTATAACAGAGGTTAAATTGAAATGTAGTACGTTTGAAATAGTAGGCCTGTAACCGTAAGCGGTAGATATAGTGATCGCTTTAATGGCAAGGGTAGATAAAGTGAAACAAATGGGACGAGAAGCACCATATAAAATGAAGTTCAGAACACAATATTGTTTCCATGAAAACGAGGGGAGAACCTAAACTTGCTATCTGGACGTCTAAATTAAATAAAAATTTGCAGAAGTTTCATGATTATTTCTATGGCTTATGCTATAAAATATTATGCACGACGATAAAGGGAAAGTTAATTGACTCGATGATTAAAACATCCCTTTATCGTCTTATATAATAAATATCTATTAGATTTTTATTTTATTTATTTTATATTACCTATTTTAGTTATTGACCCTCCCTTGTTCTGGGCCATCAACAGGCTTTCGCCCAATTACAGAGAGACCCGCATAATGCTTTTTAGAGACCCACCTGCAGAAGGTCTTAACTTGTTCTACACCTCGTTCTACACTACTCCGGTATTTACTTTACGAATCAGGAAAACTGCAGGTAATCCTAATTCGGAGTAGCCGGCAGAATCCTCAAAACGGTAATTCCCATCTCTGCCACAGATGAAAAATTCGCCTCAACCCAGGTTCGAACACCCGACCTCCCGGCTATGTAGCCCAACGTTCTACCACTGAGCCACACAGACGGTTTAGATGCTTATGTCTTTATTGACCATATACTACCCCAGGCAACACGCTTATGTTTAATAAACGGTTTTAAAACACTTTGAAAGGATAAATTCACTATTAGTAGTGACGTATGCGGTATGGTGGTAAATTTACAATTGTAATTATCTTCTTCGTAAACGTCCGGCTCCTGTCACAATGAAAAATCTCAATGTTGATTTTAAATTAATAATTTTGGAGACTCCGTATCCTCGATCAACTTTTGACAATTCTAAAGAATGAACGACACAAATTTTCATTAACAGGTGATATAATAATGCTTGGGAACGAAAATAAAAATTTGACATGAAAACTCTACCTGGGTCGCACTTGGGTTCGAATAAACACACAATTACTAGATTGACAATCTGAAACACACGAAAAAATAATTAAAACAAAATCACTAAAAGAAGAAAAGCTTACAAAGCTTCTTTGGACATGTTATCCCGTACGCAAGTGCTCGACAGTTAAAGTAAAAAAATCTTAAATTACTTACAGTTTTTTTCATAACAATTCAAATAATCTGGTCGTACAAGGTTTGCGATATTTAGGTGCACTTAACTCTCACAAAAACGATAACAGCTCTTGAACTGCTTTATAACACAAAACATGATGCCAAACAGAACTGGCTTAATGAATGAGATGAATAAATTTTCGGTGGCTGTTCGGACGGTAGAAGCTTTTAACTTTTAATAAGAAGGGAACCTTAACAAAAGGCTTTGCTGTATTACACTGCTTACTTTCGAAAAAATGTTTTCCGTAATCGGGCACGCAACTTCTCACACAAACTTGATGAACTTGCTTCTGCACAGATTTATTATAAAAAGTAACTAAGGGCCGGTTCTACAATTACAGCTATTCGCAGAATAAGAGATTCTTGGAATAAGTGTCATAGCAACAACTATCCCAATGGTTGACCCAATGGTAACCAACGCAACTGACAAAGTTTATTCTAGGTATAGCTTATTCTCGGTGTATACCTGCATTGTAGAATCGGCCCTAAGTGCGTCTTAATCCAAAAAAAAACTGCTCTGTAATTTAGCGTTAAAAAAATGTACGCGTTTTTTAACGCCGGGCCGTAGCCATGTTTATTCGTTGCCTCCAGTATTTAAAGAAGCACCACTTCCACCATAAAATAAACTCCTTTATGAAATTTCAAATAAATTGTCAATCACAACGGAACTTGCTAAAACGTTAATTTTGGTCGGATATATGGTCAGATATGATTATGGAGCAAGTACTGATGAGATCTACGAAAACCTATGGAGGATTTGCCCGTGGACGTGGTACGACTGACAATGCACTTTCTCGATGGACATTCATGGGCATGATGTATCTACATCATATCTGCGATGAAGTGGAAACTTACTGGAAGGTCACCACAAACAACTGAATAACATGTTGATCATCTCGTGTCCCCAGAGATGAATCAGATACTAAAAAACTCCTAGTAGCTAGTTTGAACAGCACCTTACAGCAGATTTCATTATGTCAATCCGCAGAAATGGCCAAGTTGGAGAAACTACTGTCAACTCTAGAGATTGAAAGAGAATACATGCTAACTTAAGCAGTTGGCCAGAATTTCCAGAAAGTGAAATATTGAAACGTAAAAACAATGCGGTGTCCCTTTATTGAAATTTTTTTCAAATTCTCAAACACCAAGTATGAATTCCTCATTTTCATGTTTTAAGTTACCCACATATCGTCGAGATCGAAATTTTATTTTCCCCGGTTGAGTGAGCGACATCTTGGGATAGGAATTTTTGAAAAATTCTGAATCGGAAAGAACACAGGTAGAACTCATATCTTGGGTGTAACTGCTTCGTTCCACTTCACTACACTCCCACTTCGTTCATTAAAAACAATGGAAATTTGTACTCTCATAATTGACAATAGACTAGTAGTATATGGACACCAGCTAGTGGTCCCGATGGGGTCGGGTTCGGTCCCCAACGTGTTTCATAAGTGATCGTAATCAGAGAGATGTTTTTGCAACGCAATTGTTCTATAATCGTCTTTTAATTAACTTGTTACAAATTTAAAATTTCCTATCCTCGAACATTCATTTACGCATTGAACCCAATGGGAGAAGTAATTCAAATCGTATCACATTACGAACTGGAGTGCTTTAAATTTGAAATAAATGTGTACATGACAAAGCACTTACTTTTCCGTATACCCAATCTAAGACTGCGAAATGCGACGTCGTAAGTTTGTATGGCAAACCACTAAAAAAATCTTTATAATCCCAGATCAGCCTTTGTTACTACCTATGAAATAAAATATCTTTCACTTAAGCGTGTCCTCGTATTGTCACATAACATTGTCGTTTATACCGTAAGTATAATTTTGGCGAAACGGTAAAAAGTGATCCTTCTCAAAAGCGTTTTCCTCCGTTGTGTTTTCAAGAAAAAAGTATACTTCTCCAAGTATTTGACATTGGTGTATTAAATATTTCAAGATTTAAATTGCGAAGCGAAAGCAAAGATAAAATACGTATCGATTCTTATAGACAAATCATACATGTGAAGGGACTTTTCAATATTGCACTCCATCGGCCACTAATTCACCTGTACGTCTTATGTATTAATTATGTGACCATTAAAGAATCTGTTTTTAGTAAATGTATGAATTTTACACGAAATCGTCATTATTAAGAAAGATGGCGAGTTTGTGAGTGGAAAGTACGTTTAACGTAGTTGATTGAGTGGCGCTTCACACCCTTACTAATTTGTTTAAGTGATTTTCGCCTGTTTAAGGACTAAGAGACTTGTCTGCTTTTGGAACGCAGGTTCTAATTTATGTACTTTGGAACGGCCATCATGCTCTGTGCCTGACATTCTCACCGCTCCTACCTGTATATCTTCCTCAGTGAATAACGTTTCAGATAATTGTCATTTAACGGCAATTGTGTACAGTTCAATAAACTGCTTCTACTTTTTTTTATAGGTATCTTATTGATGTTACTTGGCCATCTAATATATTATACACACGTTTTCTATAGTAGTATTTTATTCAGTTTGCGCGCACCTCATCGGTATATTACGTCCTCACTAGTATTAACATAGCATTATATGCGTGATTGTGCAATCAATGGGAGAGAATTTAGGTATGTAGGTAGCCATACAGACAGTGCCGCTTGTGCCTGGGGGTAGAATACTCTACATCAACGACTTCTATTGACCAATTACTATCAAAAAATGGGTAGTTATTTGTATAACAGATCGTCTATGTCTATGTCTATCTTTCTAAAAAGGTGGACATTATTATTTGGACGTAAAAAATCGTTATAATTGTTTTATTCGTAATATCCACGCCCGCAATACTTAACAGCGTAAATCGAGACTTACTCCATGCTCACGGGCAGAGCCACCGTCAGCTTTCATGTCAAAGCGACGGACGTCTAGTGACACTTTCGAATCTGCGATAATTCTGCGTAATTTTGTGCGTAAGAAGAGACGAGAATGCAAACAACCAGGTGTCGTCAGGGAAACCTTCTTCGGGGCAAAAACCCTTACATAATCCACACAAACTAAATTAACAAAGACAACAAAAGCAAACCAAAATTCACAAAACATTTCAAATTACTTATGTAATAACAAATATCAGGTCACAAATTTTAGGATCCTAAGAACGTCATATTTTTTCCAAAAACATAAACGTTCCACCTGGTTGTTGAGCGTCGTAAGGGCTTTGGCTTAACCTGTTCTACGAACTTTCTGTTTTCGTCCTGGTGAAAATCGAACCACATCATTTTTACCGAAGGCGAGTTGCTTTCGGATCTCTCCATGAATTTTAAAACACGCAGGCACAGTTCACCAGCCATTTTGTTGACGTCAAATCTTGAGTTTGATATCTGAATAAACCGGGAAACTATAATCTGAATCATCTCCCTAATTAATTATTGGTGGAGCTACATTTCTCGGTCATCCTTCACTGTGCCACCAGTCTAAGATTTTTGTTATTATTTGTTGGTATGCTCTACAGCACATTTCCACATATAAAGTAAAACTGCATCAATGGCTTGCTGCCACATATCTAAACAATTTTCTCTACCATATAATCTTTTTCGGCAATGTGTCGGTGATAATGTTGTTTACAAATTCCCCATATATTCTCGATCGGATTGAAAACGCAATAGTAGGTAAGCAACCGTAGCACCGCATGTCCATTTTCTTAAGCCATTTCATCAGCTGCTTTGGGGCCGAGTACTTTCATTTCCGAGTCAAGTAATGTCACTTTACTTACGAGTTTTGTATTAAATCTTACCCGAAATCGTATTTTAATATAAAATTTCAATTTTTATATAGAACTTTGATTAAAAATGTCAATGTGTCAGTGATGACAGGAGTCATTATAGACGTTTAGCAATGTCACAAGTGCGGTCGGTAACGCGACGGTGCGGCCAATAAAGTAACAAGCGGCAGGAATCGTAGACTGCTCTGCCTCAGTCATGGAAACTAAAATTTCCTGATAGAAAATACCCATGATAATAAAGGTTTCAGGACGATTTTGGGTAAAATCTTTTCCTGGATTATCTTTTTTTAACTTACTCTGTTGGGTCAGGTCGAAGATGGAGTTCCGAATCGGTGCTTGTGTGAAACCGTCAAGATCAGTGCTCTTTTCTTACATTGCATTATTTTTTAGCGGATTTTCAAACGACGTTTGGTGCGCTATTGCAGTCACTTTCTCTGTCCGCCCGTCTCTCCGTCGGTCTGTCCGTCCATCTGAGGCCTTAACTACTCCTCCTGTTTTCTATATAGTTAGTTCGTTCTTTTTGAATTCGGTAGCTTATAACTCTGGCACTTGAGCCAAGAAAAATCCTGACGATTAATGTGCGCATGCACAAGCGCGCATTATCAACTTTCTTATTTCTTAATATTTTGTTGAAATGTTAACCACAGATACTTCTAATAAAGGCAAACATATCCATGTAATAATAATAATACGCTTTTATTCCCCTTAAGTTTTATAAATAACAATAGAAATATATATTTTAAAAAAAACTAACCTCGGGGAAAGGGACTACATTCAGCGTTCTTCCATGTAGCCCCCATACAAAGTATAACTTGACATTTTTAAATACTTACCTACTATTAAGACAATGATGATGCGCAATCTCAAACAATCAATATTGGGAGTCCATGAATGTAGTTATATAAAAAAGTGAAGATGGTATTTACACAAAACCCTGCTGTGCTTTCACATGTGCTCTAAAAGTAACTATTGAGGAGATTTTGATGGAATGTAGAAGGGAGTTATACACTTTACAAACATTATAAGAGAACGATCGTTGGAAAAAGGCAGTAGTGTGCATAGGTGTAGTTAATAAACCCCTATGCCTTAGATTTAAGTTGTTCACACTAGTTCGAAATTGCAACCTTTCATATACAGGGTGATTCCTATAGTACCTGCCACCGTTTGGGAGCGTGTAGGTGGTGCGTAGGGGAGTATTTTGATATAGGACACTTGGGGTCGGAAATCTAAAATAAGGGTGCCAGAGCCAAATTTACTTTCTGGAATTTCGCGCCTGTAGGTAGGCAACCCAACCGGCCGGCGGTGCACACGGAGCGATCTCAGGCGGCAATGTGTGGCTGACACTTGATCAGAATTTTGTTTAAACCCACGAAATCCCGTCTGCAACGACGCGTATCAAGTGAATAAACACTATGGCAATAGTATAATAATAGTTGGCTAGATGTAGGAAGTGCATTGAGAACCAACGGTGGCCACGTTGAACACTTGTAAACGTTATTGCTTTTGACTGTCGTTTTCCCTCCTTCCCTCCCATGTCGCTTCCTCGCGCTAACTCGCTCTGCATCGCTCCGCGCGAAACGTCGGTCGGTTGGGTTGCCTACATACAGGCGTGAAATTCCAGAAGATAAATTTGGTTCTGGCGCCCTTGTTTTAGATTTCCGACCCCAAGTGTCCTATATCAAAATACTCCCCTAGGCACCCCCTATACGCTCCCAAACGGTGGCAGGTACTATAGGAATCACCCTGTATATATAGTAAGAATCAGGTGTGCGCATGCCCAGACTGCGCAATGCCAATTTTCTTATTTGGGGACATATTTGTTTGAAATTTTAACCAAAGTAAACGTATGGCATATTGTAAACATCAGGTTATGCGCAATATCAACTGTCTTATTTATCAAGATCAATTTGAAATTTGTATCACATGTGCTTCTGTTAGACCCGAGGTTAGACCAAAACATATCTTATATGGTAAAATGTGCGCATGCGCAGTCTATGGGTACTCTGCCGCAGTACCAACTTCCTTATTTATGAAGATATTTCTTTGAAATTTTAACCATAGATGCTTCTAGTAAAGAAAAACATATCACATTTAGTAAAAATCGAAAACTGCAAATGTCATTAGCAAAGGCAAACACATCGCACTTAGTAAATACGGAAAAAGAACGACTTTTCACTGTTTTTGGACTTTCCAGGCGCCATATTGGTTTTTAGGCCCCAGGCATACGTAAATGTTAACTTTACCATAGAAATAAATAATGGACGCCGACAACAGGCCATAAAGAAAATAAAAAGGACGAAAAATGACGAATTTTGCATTTTTGACGTTTTTAAGCGGCATTTTGCATTTAGGCCCCTATTATGAATACGAAAGTGTACCTAAACGGTGTTGTCGTGTGTACTAGATGTGATTCTACCCGTAAAGTATACCCAAAACGTTCAGCGGCGTGCTTTGTGGGCCCGAAATCGCGGAAAAACGGCAATTTCGACGGCCGTCTTGGATTTTGGTTAGACATGCACTTTTCATTAATGTCGCCCTGACTATTATTTGTAGTCGAAATCTATAAAAGCGTTAACGTTGTGGTCGATGTATGTATAGTCAGTCACTATTTGTTGTAACGATGTTTTTTTTAAATTATTTATTAACATCTGATAATTCTATGGTAATATGAAATGATATTACCGATAAACCATATTGTGATAAACTTTTGGCCGCTACTGTACCTACTCCATGATCAAATGGCTCAATTCATAAAGACGTCGAAATAAGTAAAAGTAAAATGATGTCAAAATGACAACTATGTTCCAAGGAAGTCGACAGTTTTATCATCGCAGAAAGTCACAAAATTTCTAACCGAAGCGTCTGATGCCTTTCTATTTATGAAGGTTGTGTTAGTGTTCGGTCTATATGGCACATGCAGAGGCACGAATCACATGCCTTGCCAATCGACGATATTGAAGACGCCGGCCGGGTCAGTTGTAGTGGTTCGCACTAAATGATACAAAGACAAAAAGAAAACATGTATTAATGATACTAAAAACATCTAAAAAACTCATGTGACATTTCATTCTGACAGTTTGATGGGAAAAAGTGGCACTTTTCTTTATTGTTTTTGATGAAACAATGACGCATATTTCTATTAAGTACACGTTGGTATCTCAATTCGAAATTATTTAATCTTCCGCTTGTGAGACCCGGAACGTGAAATAGCAGGTATTATGGAACCGAAGTAACGGAGGAATGAAAAGTAAGCAAGAATATGGATGGCCAAGGAGGCGTTTAGGCAGAGATTACTTGCTAGTTACTAGTAACATGAAGCTGTAGTTGTAGAAAAGGCTAGTGAAGCGTGTTGTGCAGAGCGTCTTTCTATATCGCGGCGAAATGTGAGACATTAGGAGAGAGGGAGAAAAAAGGAAAGAACGTCTAGAAATGTGGTTATGGAGAAAGGTTTTGAAAATCAAATGGCCAGATAGAGTTAGGAATTAAGATGTGTCGTGGAGAATAGGCGTGAGAGGAGAATTATACGGAACACCATAGCAGAAAGAAAATGTAATGGGATTAGACATGCATTAAGGAAGGATTATTTGTTTGTGAGAGAGGGGCTCGAAGGAAGTGTGTGGAGGGGGATCGCAGATGAAGAGAAGAGCTACCATTGATGATGATGATTCAGGCGAATATATTATACAGAGATATTCTTTTAAAATGATAACTATGTATCAAATCATTAGGAATTTTAGATCGGATGGTAGAGAATTTAAATGCCACTTAAAATTTGTAAATTTGGTAACTTATTTTATTGTAATTTCTGAACAAAACACTAGTACACATACAAAAGTATAATAAATGTAACTTTATACAACACAAACACCAAAATCTTGTTACATTCATAACTCTGACGTACATCGTCGATTTTCACAAGTTGGCGAGTGGCGTTAAACGCTGTATCGTTCCATGATACAATAAATATAAGATATGATATTGCGCATGTGGGAGGAGTTATGAATCACGTGTGTGACGTCACGTGGTGAATTTCAAATTAAATATAATTATCTGTCAGTGTAGATTTTGGTGCTTTTTTGGAATTTGTGAATTAGTTTTCAACAAAATGAGGTGTTCCGTGGTTGAATGTACCACAGCTAATGGATCAAAACAGTTTTCAAGCAATCTAATGTTTTTCCGGTTCCCGAATGATCAAAATATTCAAAAGCGTTGGGTGTTAGCTTGTAACCGGCCAGGTCATATTAATGTGAAAACTACCAGAGTATGTTCGAAACATTTTGACGAGTCGTCTTATGAACGAAATTTGCGGTTTTAACTACTGTGCTATAACGCCCGAAATCGTCGACTGTTGAAACCAGACGCCGTACCATTTTTCAATTTGCCACTGGGAAACTCAAAGGATCTGAAAGAGGAATCGGCCCGAACCAGTTGCATTAACAAAAGAAATAGGTCAAAATTAGTTGCGACTCTCCTACAAACCAGGTAAGTTTCTTGTTTTGGTGTATTTGAAATTGGTTTAGAGACGTTTTCAGAAGCAAATCTAACCTAAAGTATTATTAGCTATATTTCAAGGTTTTGTTTAATTATAGGAGTGTTGGTGATGGTAGTAAATTAAAACATCCTTATAAGCGAGTAATATGGACAATTGAAGATATTTCTAAAGCTATTATCATTCATTCAGCTGGTACAAGAGCCTATAGGTTGTTATGGAAAAAAGGATACCCTTTGCCAGCAGTGTCAACGCTTAGAGCATGGTGTAAAAAATTCCATTAATGCCTGGAATATTAAAGAAGGTAGTAAATAATAGTGTTTGACTCCATCTCATATCTCAGTGTTCACGAGATTACTAATTTAATATGTTATGTGTACTTGTTTATTTAATATTTTGTAAATAACTTGAGACTATTCTAATAACAAACATGTCTTTTTTTGTACCTACTCCTTTACACTTCCTGATGTCCGATTTACTTTTTAAATTCTATATTACCAATGTATCTACCAATAAAGAACAATAATTCAATATATTTTCATCTTATCGAATGCGTTTTTGAAACTAGTAAATTATAATTTGTGTACCTACATAATTCAATATTTTATATTAATCATTTCGTTTTTAATATCTACTCCACAATGTTTAGATACTTTAGCATAAGTAGGTATCTTACCATATTATGAAAAACGCCTGCATTTCCTCTTTTTATGGTGCGCTTAATTATAGCTTATAGCATTTTTAAAGCTGGTCTTTAACGATCTCTTAATATTTTTCGGCATATTTTGCGTTTAGGTTTTATAATTTCAACTCTCTTTTTCCCCTAAACCATTATAATTAAGAAATTATAGTATTTGTAGCAGAATTAAGAAAAAAATCCGGCTTTAAATTCAAATTTTATCACCGCGTGACGTCATGCGCGAACTGGACGAATTTGGAACGGCAATCTAGCATATCTTGTTTTATTTATATCATGAGT
>NW_022170403.1:7975594-8001958 GCF_008802855.1 Photinus pyralis
GTTTTAAAACACTTTGAAAGGATAAATTCACTATTAGTAGTGACGTATGCGGTATGGTGGTAAATTTACAATTGTAATTATCTTCTTCGTAAACGTCCGGCTCCTGTCACAATGAAAAATCTCAATGTTGATTTTAAATTAATAATTTTGGAGACTCCGTATCCTCGATCAACTTTTGACAATTCTAAAGAATGAACGACACAAATTTTCATTAACAGGTGATATAATAATGCTTGGGAACGAAAATAAAAATTTGACATGAAAACTCTACCTGGGTCGCACTTGGGTTCGAATAAACACACAATTACTAGATTGACAATCTGAAACACACGAAAAAATAATTAAAACAAAATCACTAAAAGAAGAAAAGCTTACAAAGCTTCTTTGGACATGTTATCCCGTACGCAAGTGCTCGACAGTTAAAGTAAAAAAATCTTCGGACGGTAGAAGCTTTTAACTTTTAATAAGAAGGGAACCTTAACAAAAGGCTTTGCTGTATTACACTGCTTACTTTCGAAAAAATGTTTTCCGTAATCGGGCACGCAACTTCTCACACAAACTTGATGAACTTGCTTCTGCACAGATTTATTATAAAAAGTAACTAAGGGCCGGTTCTACAATTACAGCTATTCGCAGAATAAGAGATTCTTGGAATAAGTGTCATAGCAACAACTATCCCAATGGTTGACCCAATGGTAACCAACGCAACTGACAAAGTTTATTCTAGGTATAGCTTATTCTCGGTGTATACCTGCATTGTAGAATCGGCCCTAAGTGCGTCTTAATCCAAAAAAAAACTGCTCTGTAATTTAGCGTTAAAAAAATGTACGCGTTTTTTAACGCCGGGCCGTAGCCATGTTTATTCGTTGCCTCCAGTATTTAAAGAAGCACCACTTCCACCATAAAATAAACTCCTTTATGAAATTTCAAATAAATTGTCAATCACAACGGAACTTGCTAAAACGTTAATTTTGGTCGGATATATGGTCAGATATGATTATGGAGCAAGTACTGATGAGATCTACGAAAACCTATGGAGGATTTGCCCGTGGACGTGGTACGACTGACAATGCACTTTCTCGATGGACATTCATGGGCATGATGTATCTACATCATATCTGCGATGAAGTGGAAACTTACTGGAAGGTCACCACAAACAACTGAATAACATGTTGATCATCTCGTTTCCCCAGAGATGAATCAGATACTAAAAAACTCCTAGTAGCTAGTTTGAACAGCACCTTACAGCAGATTTCATTATGTCAATCCGCAGAAATGGCCAAGTTGGAGAAACTACTGTCAACTCTAGAGATTGAAAGAGAATACATGCTAACTTAAGCAGTTGGCCAGAATTTCCAGAAAGTGAAATATTGAAACGTAAAAACAATGCGGTGTCCCTTTATTGAAATTTTTTTCAAATTCTCAAACACCAAGTATGAATTCCTCATTTTCATGTTTTAAGTTACCCACATATCGTCGAGATCGAAATTTTATTTTCCCCGGTTGAGTGAGCGACATCTTGGGATAGGAATTTTTGAAAAATTCTGAATCGGAAAGAACACAGGTAGAACTCATATCTTGGGTGTAACTGCTTCGTTCCACTTCACTACACTCCCACTTCGTTCATTAAAAACAATGGAAATTTGTACTCTCATAATTGACAATAGACTAGTAGTATATGGACACCAGCTAGTGGTCCCGATGGGGTCGGGTTCGGTCCCCAACGTGTTTCATAAGTGATCGTAATCAGAGAGATGTTTTTGCAACGCAATTGTTCTATAATCGTCTTTTAATTAACTTGTTACAAATTTAAAATTTCCTATCCTCGAACATTCATTTACGCATTGAACCCAATGGGAGAAGTAATTCAAATCGTATCACATTACGAACTGGAGTGCTTTAAATTTGAAATAAATGTGTACATGACAAAGCACTTACTTTTCCGTATACCCAATCTAAGACTGCGAAATGCGACGTCGTAAGTTTGTATGGCAAACCACTAAAAAAATCTTTATAATCCCAGATCAGCCTTTGTTACTACCTATGAAATAAAATATCTTTCACTTAAGCGTGTCCTCGTATTGTCACATAACATTGTCGTTTATACCGTAAGTATAATTTTGGCGAAACGGTAAAAAGTGATCCTTCTCAAAAGCGTTTTCCTCCGTTGTGTTTTCAAGAAAAAAGTATACTTCTCCAAGTATTTGACATTGGTGTATTAAATATTTCAAGATTTAAATTGCGAAGCGAAAGCAAAGATAAAATACGTATCGATTCTTATAGACAAATCATACATGTGAAGGGACTTTTCAATATTGCACTCCATCGGCCACTAATTCACCTGTACGTCTTATGTATTAATTATGTGACCATTAAAGAATCTGTTTTTAGTAAATGTATGAATTTTACACGAAATCGTCATTATTAAGAAAGATGGCGAGTTTGTGAGTGGAAAGTACGTTTAACGTAGTTGATTGAGTGGCGCTTCACACCCTTACTAATTTGTTTAAGTGATTTTCGCCTGTTTAAGGACTAAGAGACTTGTCTGCTTTTGGAACGCAGGTTCTAATTTATGTACTTTGGAACGGCCATCATGCTCTGTGCCTGACATTCTCACCGCTCCTACCTGTATATCTTCCTCAGTGAATAACGTTTCAGATAATTGTCATTTAACGGCAATTGTGTACAGTTCAATAAACTGCTTCTACTTTTTTTTATAGGTATCTTATTGATGTTACTTGGCCATCTAATATATTATACACACGTTTTCTATAGTAGTATTTTATTCAGTTTGCGCGCACCTCATCGGTATATTACGTCCTCACTAGTATTAACATAGCATTATATGCGTGATTGTGCAATCAATGGGAGAGAATTTAGGTATGTAGGTAGCCATACAGACAGTGCCGCTTGTGCCTGGGGGTAGAATACTCTACATCAACGACTTCTATTGACCAATTACTATCAAAAAATGGGTAGTTATTTGTATAACAGATCGTCTATGTCTATGTCTATCTTTCTAAAAAGGTGGACATTATTATTTGGACGTAAAAAATCGTTATAATTGTTTTATTCGTAATATCCACGCCCGCAATACTTAACAGCGTAAATCGAGACTTACTCCATGCTCACGGGCAGAGCCACCGTCAGCTTTCATGTCAAAGCGACGGACGTCTAGTGACACTTTCGAATCTGCGATAATTCTGCGTAATTTTGTGCGTAAGAAGAGACGAGAATGCAAACAACCAGGTGTCGTCAGGGAAACCTTCTTCGGGGCAAAAACCCTTACATAATCCACACAAACTAAATTAACAAAGACAACAAAAGCAAACCAAAATTCACAAAACATTTCAAATTACTTATGTAATAACAAATATCAGGTCACAAATTTTAGGATCCTAAGAACGTCATATTTTTTCCAAAAACATAAACGTTCCACCTGGTTGTTGAGCGTCGTAAGGGCTTTGGCTTAACCTGTTCTACGAACTTTCTGTTTTCGTCCTGGTGAAAATCGAACCACATCATTTTTACCGAAGGCGAGTTGCTTTCGGATCTCTCCATGAATTTTAAAACACGCAGGCACAGTTCACCAGCCATTTTGTTGACGTCAAATCTTGAGTTTGATATCTGAATAAACCGGGAAACTATAATCTGAATCATCTCCCTAATTAATTATTGGTGGAGCTACATTTCTCGGTCATCCTTCACTGTGCCACCAGTCTAAGATTTTTGTTATTATTTGTTGGTATGCTCTACAGCACATTTCCACATATAAAGTAAAACTGCATCAATGGCTTGCTGCCACATATCTAAACAATTTTCTCTACCATATAATCTTTTTCGGCAATGTGTCGGTGATAATGTTGTTTACAAATTCCCCATATATTCTCGATCGGATTGAAAACGCAATAGTAGGTAAGCAACCGTAGCACCGCATGTCCATTTTCTTAAGCCATTTCATCAGCTGCTTTGGGGCCGAGTACTTTCATTTCCGAGTCAAGTAATGTCACTTTACTTACGAGTTTTGTATTAAATCTTACCCGAAATCGTATTTTAATATAAAATTTCAATTTTTATATAGAACTTTGATTAAAAATGTCAATGTGTCAGTGATGACAGGAGTCATTATAGACGTTTAGCAATGTCACAAGTGCGGTCGGTAACGCGACGGTGCGGCCAATAAAGTAACAAGCGGCAGGAATCGTAGACTGCTCTGCCTCAGTCATGGAAACTAAAATTTCCTGATAGAAAATACCCATGATAATAAAGGTTTCAGGACGATTTTGGGTAAAATCTTTTCCTGGATTATCTTTTTTTAACTTACTCTGTTGGGTCAGGTCGAAGATGGAGTTCCGAATCGGTGCTTGTGTGAAACCGTCAAGATCAGTGCTCTTTTCTTACATTGCATTATTTTTTAGCGGATTTTCAAACGACGTTTGGTGCGCTATTGCAGTCACTTTCTCTGTCCGCCCGTCTCTCCGTCGGTCTGTCCGTCCATCTGAGGCCTTAACTACTCCTCCTGTTTTCTATATAGTTAGTTCGTTCTTTTTGAATTCGGTAGCTTATAACTCTGGCACTTGAGCCAAGAAAAATCCTGACGATTAATGTGCGCATGCACAAGCGCGCATTATCAACTTTCTTATTTCTTAATATTTTGTTGAAATGTTAACCACAGATACTTCTAATAAAGGCAAACATATCCATGTAATAATAATAATACGCTTTTATTCCCCTTAAGTTTTATAAATAACAATAGAAATATATATTTTAAAAAAAACTAACCTCGGGGAAAGGGACTACATTCAGCGTTCTTCCATGTAGCCCCCATACAAAGTATAACTTGACATTTTTAAATACTTACCTACTATTAAGACAATGATGATGCGCAATCTCAAACAATCAATATTGGGAGTCCATGAATGTAGTTATATAAAAAAGTGAAGATGGTATTTACACAAAACCCTGCTGTGCTTTCACATGTGCTCTAAAAGTAACTATTGAGGAGATTTTGATGGAATGTAGAAGGGAGTTATACACTTTACAAACATTATAAGAGAACGATCGTTGGAAAAAGGCAGTAGTGTGCATAGGTGTAGTTAATAAACCCCTATGCCTTAGATTTAAGTTGTTCACACTAGTTCGAAATTGCAACCTTTCATATACAGGGTGATTCCTATAGTACCTGCCACCGTTTGGGAGCGTGTAGGTGGTGCGTAGGGGAGTATTTTGATATAGGACACTTGGGGTCGGAAATCTAAAATAAGGGTGCCAGAGCCAAATTTACCTTCTGGAATTTCGCGCCTGTAGGTAGGCAACCCAACCGGCCGGCGTTGCACACGGAGCGATCTCAGGCGGCGATGTGTGGCTGACACTTGATCAGAATTTTGTTTAAACCCACGAAATCCCGTCTGCAACGACGCGTATCAAGTGATTAAACACTATGGCAATAGTATAATAATAGTTGGCTAGATGTAGGAAGTGCATTGAGAACAACGGTGGCCACGTTGAACACTTGTAAACGATATTGCTTTTGACTGTCGTTTTCCCTCCTTCCCTCCCATGTCGCTTCCTCGCGCTAACTCGCTCTGCATCGCTCCGCGCGAAACGTCGGTCGGTTGGGTTGCCTACATACAGGCGTGAAATTCCAGAAGATAAATTTGGTTCTGGCGCCCTTATTTTAGATTTCCGAACCCAAGTGTCCTATATCAAAATACTCCCCTAGGCACCCCCTATACGCTCCCAAACGGTGGCAGGTACTATAGGAATCACCCTGTATATATAGTAAGAATCAGGTGTGCGCATGCCCAGACTGCGCAATGCCAATTTTCTTATTTGGGGACATATTTGTTTGAAATTTTAACCAAAGTAAACGTATGGCATATTGTAAACATCAGGTTATGCGCAATATCAACTGTCTTATTTATCAAGATCAATTTGAAATTTGTATCACATGTGCTTCTGTTAGACCCGAGGTTAGACCAAAACATATCTTATATGGTAAAATGTGCGCATGCGCAGTCTATGGGTACTCTGCCGCAGTACCAACTTCCTTATTTATGAAGATATTTCTTTGAAATTTTAACCATAGATGCTTCTAGTAAAGAAAAACATATCACATTTAGTAAAAATCGAAAACTGCAAATGTCATTAGCAAAGGCAAACACATCGCACTTAGTAAATACGGAAAAAGAACGACTTTTCACTGTTTTTGGACTTTCCAGGCGCCATATTGGTTTTTAGGCCCCAGGCATACGTAAATGTTAACTTTACCATAGAAATAAATAATGGACGCCGACAACAGGCCATAAAGAAAATAAAAAGGACGAAAAATGACGAATTTTGCATTTTTGACGTTTTTAAGCGGCATTTTGCATTTAGGCCCCTATTATGAATACGAAAGTGTACCTAAACGGTGTTGTCGTGTGTACTAGATGTGATTCTACCCGTAAAGTATACCCAAAACGTTCAGCGGCGTGCTTTGTGGGCCCGAAATCGCGGAAAAACGGCAATTTCGACGGCCGTCTTGGATTTTGGTTAGACATGCACTTTTCATTAATGTCGCCCTGACTATTATTTGTAGTCGAAATCTATAAAAGCGTTAACGTTGTGGTCGATGTATGTATAGTCAGTCACTATTTGTTGTAACGATGTTTTTTTTAAATTATTTATTAACATCTGATAATTCTATGGTAATATGAAATGATATTACCGATAAACCATATTGTGATAAACTTTTGGCCGCTACTGTACCTACTCCATGATCAAATGGCTCAATTCATAAAGACGTCGAAATAAGTAAAAGTAAAATGATGTCAAAATGACAACTATGTTCCAAGGAAGTCGACAGTTTTATCATCGCAGAAAGTCACAAAATTTCTAACCGAAGCGTCTGATGCCTTTCTATTTATGAAGGTTGTGTTAGTGTTCGGTCTATATGGCACATGCAGAGGCACGAATCACATGCCTTGCCAATCGACGATATTGAAGACGCCGGCCGGGTCAGTTGTAGTGGTTCGCACTAAATGATACAAAGACAAAAAGAAAACATGTATTAATGATACTAAAAACATCTAAAAAACTCATGTGACATTTCATTCTGACAGTTTGATGGGAAAAAGTGGCACTTTTCTTTATTGTTTTTGATGAAACAATGACGCATATTTCTATTAAGTACACGTTGGTATCTCAATTCGAAATTATTTAATCTTCCGCTTGTGAGACCCGGAACGTGAAATAGCAGGTATTATGGAACCGAAGTAACGGAGGAATGAAAAGTAAGCAAGAATATGGATGGCCAAGGAGGCGTTTAGGCAGAGATTACTTGCTAGTTACTAGTAACATGAAGCTGTAGTTGTAGAAAAGGCTAGTGAAGCGTGTTGTGCAGAGCGTCTTTCTATATCGCGGCGAAATGTGAGACATTAGGAGAGAGGGAGAAAAAAGGAAAGAACGTCTAGAAATGTGGTTATGGAGAAAGGTTTTGAAAATCAAATGGCCAGATAGAGTTAGGAATTAAGATGTGTCGTGGAGAATAGGCGTGAGAGGAGAATTATACGGAACACCATAGCAGAAAGAAAATGTAATGGGATTAGACATGCATTAAGGAAGGATTATTTGTTTGTGAGAGAGGGGCTCGAAGGAAGTGTGTGGAGGGGGATCGCAGATGAAGAGAAGAGCTACCATTGATGATGATGATTCAGGCGAATATATTATACAGAGATATTCTTTTAAAATGATAACTATGTATCAAATCATTAGGAATTTTAGATCGGATGGTAGAGAATTTAAATGCCACTTAAAATTTGTAAATTTGGTAACTTATTTTATTGTAATTTCTGAACAAAACACTAGTACACATACAAAAGTATAATAAATGTAACTTTATACAACACAAACACCAAAATCTTGTTACATTCATAACTCTGACGTACATCGTCGATTTTCACAAGTTGGCGAGTGGCGTTAAACGCTGTATCGTTCAGTGATCGTTTGTTAGGCCTATACAGGTCACGTACATTTCTTAAAACATTGCCAAGTTTATTGTACAATTTCATAATTAACATTTCTACTTCCTTTGTGAACATTTCCGCTTTTATGAATAATATTGCATTCGAAACTCAAAATGTTCATGTCATTTTAGATATTAATTAAGTTGCCAAAATTTCCTAATGCTTTGATGTGGTATGTGGGTATGTATTCTGTTTTAAAAAAATATCTCCGAATATCTATACGTGAACAAATGAAAATGAAAGTAAAATAATATCGATTGTTGTTTTACGTCTTCCGACTAAGACTGAACATAAATTAACATAATAAATGCCACTGAACATTAAAATATCATTATTTTTCACTTTACTGTAATTCAATGATGGATACAAGCAAAGAGTATACGATCTCTCTGATACTAGGTAATGTAAACAACATTACAACCGGGGCGTAATGAATCCAATAGGTTAATGATTATCGTTCCAATTGTATTAATAAAATCAAACTAAATACAACTTTTAATCCAAAAAATTAAGCACAATTAACCAATACGAAAATTACAATATTTCAAATTGAAATTTAGGAAATGTAATACTCTTTTTTAGAAAGGTCAGGAATATTCATATACTTATTCTCATTTGATATTGATGAGGACCGACTGTTTCAAGTGATAAGAATTTGATGTAAAGCTAGCATTAATTTTCAAAGTTTATCCTCCAGATGAACTCATCGTGTTGGCCATAATTCTGGAAATACGATTTTTCAAAATTATGCTATTCTGCGTAGCTCTGCGCAATTGTGGTACTCGTGCATTTGCCGTGCATTGTCAGTGGTTCAAAATTTGCTCTTGCTTTAACCAAAAGTATGGCTGACATTCGTCTCGGGGAGTGACCCTTAAATTGGTAGGGTTAACTAACTTTAACTTTGGGACACATCCTATGGTGTTTTTTCCTACAGGTTGCACTGTGCAGCAATCTTTTCTATATGTATGACCATTGTAGAAGTCATTTAGTCAGGATTTTAAAACTTTATTGTGCCTTAAACTTATGCTTTGATTTTTTAGCAGCCTTTTTGGATTTTAGACTTTAGTCAAGACCCTGTATCTAAATGCCGAAAGGGTGTGCGGTAAATTCGCCCCGGAAGACTCGCCCCGGTAAATTCGCCCCCGAAAATTCGCCCCCGGAATATTCGCCCCCAAGTAAATTCGCCCCCGGAATATTCGCCCTCAAGTACATTCGCCCCCGGAATATTCGCCCCAAGTAAATTCGCCCCCGCAGTATTCGCCCCCAACAAATTCGCCCCCGGAATATTCGCCCCGACAAATTCGCCCCCGTAGCATTCGCCCCATAACATTTATTAACACTCGGAAGTAATAGGTTGGTTTAAATTAATTAAATAAATATTTGCAAAAATTACGATATTTGGAACTCAATACGGCGAGACTGACAACTCGAAATTGTTCATATTCAATCGTCTCTCACCTGTTAAAGGCTGATTCAACGGTTCAACGTCAACCGTATGTTTACAATACATTTTACAACAAATTGCGTTTACAAAGGAGTCTAATTACTCAGCCATTTATGGATGTATTGAAAGGTTTTTGGCATCAATGTACAAACAAAGAATGATTATTTCTTTAGACTTACATTTGAAAATTGGTCCAGATTTGATGTAAATTTGTGTTGAAAAACACCAACATTGATGAAGTTTGCTGAAGTATCAAATCATAATTAAAATAATCTAAAAAATCTAATTCGAAAAATCCCATTTCTTTAAAATATAAAAAAAAAGTTTGCTTATATATTTATTAGTTAAGTAGCAATTAGTCTGCTACGGTACTCTTGTACTCGTTCCAAATTCAGCCCGTCGGATCAGCCTTAAATTTGAGAATTTTTGAAAAAAATGTACAAATGCCATAAAAGTTTTAAAATGTCCAAAGTATCCACTTGAGATCAAAAAATGTTGAACGTTGACCATTTACCAAAAATTTAGACCTTAAAAAGACAATGAATTTAGTATATACTTTGCGTTCTACTATTATGTATAAAAATGACAATACAGACACGTTTTTATTACTGATGCCATAAAGAGTGCCTTTTTTGCTGTTGTCAGTTTGATTTTCAGATTTTTGTATTTACGAAAGGTGAAATTTAAAATCTATCGTGCACAAAATTCTTTTTTTTAAGTAAATCTAACTACCTAATTAAAAAATAATACAAAACTTACCAGCACCACGTGAAACCGATCTTCTTCAATACTCAAAACTATTTTTTCACACGGGTATACACCAAACTCAAAATCTGTGTTCAAGCCAAGTATTGATCCGAAAGTTAAAAAAAGGCCGTAGAATCGTTAACCAAAAATCAAAGTTCGTATTCGCGCCAAAATATAACAAGTAGGAACATAAAAAGTTTCACCACCAATGACCAAACGAGCCATCAAACGTTCTGTTAGGAAGAAATGAAGCTAACAACTCGGTCAATCAAAAATGTCATTTAAACTAGATTATATATTACCTTCTTTTGTAATACAAGAGTTAAAGTGGATTTTCCATATGTCATGTCTGAAATTATAGAAGTCATTAAATCATTGTGAATATAGGATTTATTTCCTTTGGATGTCAAATCCTTTGCAAATCACCCTTACTTTATTCAACCTTATGTTAATTACCTATTCATATTTTAGTTAACAGGTATTTGAGTGCTATTATTCTATCCCCTTTATGTAGGTATACACATAGTTATTAGAAAAAAATTAAAATTAAGCAAAATTCATTTTATGAACTGCTAGCCCTGTTA
Organism: Photinus pyralis; assembly: GCF_008802855.1. Taxonomy (NCBI): domain Eukaryota; kingdom Metazoa; phylum Arthropoda; class Insecta; order Coleoptera; family Lampyridae; genus Photinus; species Photinus pyralis. The sequence continues at coordinate 7,986,376 of NW_022170403.1, forward strand.
CCTCCGAGAATTAGTAAATCTTATGGGGCGAATCCTACGGGAGCGGAATCGCCGGGGGCGAATCTTCCAGGAGCGAATTTGTCGGGGGCGAAATTGCCGGGGGCGAATTTTCTGGGGCGAATCTTACGGAGGCAAATAGTCCGGGGGCGAATTTACTTGGGGGCGAGTTTTCTTGGGGGCGAATTTTCCGGGGCGAATCTTACGGAGGCGAATAGTCCGGGGGCGAATTTAATTGGGGGCGAGTTTTCCGGGGCGAATTTACATTTTTCTTTCTATTAAACTGACATTGTCGCTTTTTAGGGTTAATAACACCCAAATCTAGTGTAATTTTCCACTAAAAATTGCTGTATTCAAAATTACATAAATCAAAACTTCTAGTAAGAACTAACCTTTCCTTTGCATACGTTAAATATTTATCATCATCGTACTGTAGCGAATATTTCAGAAATCCCGATAGACAACGAGGTGCCCTGAAAGATTAGTCATCGGATGAAATCGGATGTGACGCAATCTTTCCGGGAAATGTGACGTGTATTGTTCTAGATTCTAGAACATTCGGAAGCACTCGAGTTTCCTACATGAGCAAATCGAATTGCGTTTCAGGACAGTTCCAATTTAAGCGCCGAAGTAATAAATAGTTCGCGATGTTGTAAATTGTGCATAGCTGAGTGATAAATAATAGTTTAACTATTATTAATCAATTCATTTCAAAACTGTTGTAAGTTTATTGTTAATTAATTGTAAATAAAATTAATCACGTAATCAAATTTACGATACAGTACAATATCTGTAAGACAACAGACGCCTGCTGACTTTTGCTACTGTCTCTGAATTACTCCGGAACAAGGTTTTTTTACACAAACTACAATTAGTGTAAACCGGCAATTCACATGAACCAAAACTTGTAAATGTACCTCGTTAATTCGCCTCCTATGTGTTATGGTTGCTGAGAAAAAAAAAGAATTTATTTTTTTCATTTGCTCCACATTGTATGAGAATCTTTAGTAAATAATATTCCCTTGTTTCAGGTAAGAAGCCTTCATAGTTACGTAAGTATTGTAACTAAGAAACTAGATGCAGTGCAACGAGTTTCCTGTCTTAATTGCGCCCACCACTTTAGGAATATTTGTATGCGGTAGTAAGTTGACTTAACGCTTCGCTTATCATAATATCACAGATAATATTGAAAGCGTATTATCAGTGAATAAGATATTCTGAAGAATATTATGTCAATCAGTAGTATGACGTCTAACACCTCCGGGCTTCACGATGCGTTCGATCATTTTACAAAGCGTAATTAAATCATAAATTAATGCTCTGCGTATCCCTATCTTCGTAGCAAGCTCATTTATTCCTTACAGTCGGGCGCAATCTGGGAAGAATAGGTAAGTTGATTCTAATGTATTCTTGTGTTAATTTGGAGTAGCTCAAATTCGAATTATTGGGGTTGATTTATAGGAAATCTTTGAAGAAGCCCCTTATTCCGTCTATTTATATTCTAATATGTCAGTTATACACATTTAAAGCTTCCCACGACACAGAATTTCAGTAAGGCTTAATTACATACCGCTTCATATTAACTTTGCGTGTCGCATTTCCACTACACCGATTATGATTGTTCTGTTACAAGTAGGTAGATTCACTTTGCAACGAAATGGTAAACTTCTCTTACGCGCTTTGTTGTTCTTTCTTCATAAAAAATTCACCTTAGCTTAGAAGTTGGGCAAATTTTATGAAAATTAACGAACATAGCATACCTTCATTGAAATTTAAAAAGCATATGTGGATTATTAAAAAGATCTTCCGCTTTAAACAAGTATTTTCCTTTTGTTTCGCGTTCCTCTTTGGATAGGAATGAGTTTCGAGGTGAATGTGATCAAAGAGTATATAACGAATAGGTACCTACCCTTTGAGGTGATGTAGATTTGAAGCTATGAGTGATATACAATGTGTAACAGGTAAGTACTTACGTACAAAAATAGAGTAGAGGTAATACTTGATACTTTCGCATATGCCTGGCGTACCTATCCGCGAACATAAAATAAACCAAGGAGCTAAAATATTTCGTTTGGGAGAATGGAATAAACATTTTTACAAGTTTACGAATTGATCCTCCTTTCTTTTCTCTTTGGGTTAATAATACTGGTGTGGCCGTTACGACAACTTTTGGTATACCATATCTCACAAAACACTGTGTCCACCGTACAACTAGCTTCAGTGTTCCTCATCATTACAAATTCCTCAAGCCATTTGTACCATGTGTCAATGTCAAGTAACATTTTTCCGTAAAATGGTCCTAAGAAGTGCGCATATATACGCTCATAAAAACGATTAGACTTTTGGCACAATATATGGATTAAAAAGATCTAACAAAATGCTCTATCTCTATTAAGCGATGGCCACCAGAAATAACTTGGTGCATTCGCTTTCATTTTAGACACGCCTTCATTAGCGCCATGCAATTCGCGCAATAGTTGCTTTCGCAACTTAGTAGATGCAACGACTATTCCCCACCCCACATTATCATCCCATTGCCAATCGCTAGTTCATTATTATTTACAAAATGTATGGATTAAGGGGTCTATTGTGTATATCATCGTTAACAAACAATATTAACGTACGATTTGATCTTGCACGGCAGATTTATTCAGTATCACTGATATGTGATTTTATTGCAGAATGCAGAATAGAGAAAGTCGTTACCGAACGATATCCTCTGTGTAACGACATCGTTACGCGTTAGAGAATAGACCGCAAAGAATGGCATTGTCATTGTGATTTGGAAAACCATACCTAACATAATAAATTAATAAAAACTAACCCTAATTAAGAGTCTTTCCGAGTTTTACTTCGTAACCTATTTAGGTCTACAGCATAGTGTAAAAATACACAAGAGCTTGATAATCGGATAATTTTATTTTTAATTTACTAAAATTTTCTTGCTTCCTGGAAAAAACTCTCGATCAAAAGCACATGAAAAAATCGCTCCAGCTAAAGCTGTCGCGAGTTTATTACACTTTTAGTTTCTAGTTCTAATTTTTTCCGTTGCAACAAAACTTTCGTGTAAAAAGAAAATGGGGGTTTACAGTGTAGTTGAATTCCGCAGTTCTAATTTAATAAGCGTGTACCTGAAACCATAAAACATTTTTTTGGACAGTAAAAGTTTATTTAAAAATAGAGGCTGATTAGCAAAAAAATAATGAACATGTGCGGTTTTAAAGGTTTATTCAAAACGATATGATTGTGGCGGGCTCTGTGACGTAATAAGCCCGACCAATCAGCTCCTATAACCATTCAGATGACATAACGACTTGGCAATATTGCAGGAGAATGGCATTTATAACTTGCGTCATCTGTCACAGGCACTTGTCACTTTCGTGCTAGATCATAGCCGTCTATAATTAATTACAAGCCATGCTGAGAAGTTTGGCAACGTTGTCCGAAAGTCAATCGGTGGGCCGATATAATTCTAATGGCGTCTTGATGCTCTTGAAAAATTGCATTTTTCCTCTCTCCTGTGTTTCGCCTTGGTGGTTTTAATACAGAAGAAAGATACTTAAGCAGCTTACAATTGTACATATATTTTATTTAATTACAAAAGTGGATAATAACATTTTTATTTGACGTTTAAATTCGGAACCCTGTAAATTGGTAACTGCATCATAATGTGTTTTCCATCAAGATCTCCGAAATTGGTGAACTTCTGTCGAAAGAGGTCGAGGTGAAGCACACGCTTGGGCACTTAATTTCGGCAAAAGGATAGTAAATCGCTGTGCATCAGCGAGGTTTTATCAACGACCAGGTGTGATTCGGAATGGCAGATTTTAAGCCAATCGCTACTCCAGTGGGTCTAGGTACAAAGCTTTTAAAGAAGGGAGCCCCGTAGACTTCAAATTCCCGTACCGTGTAGTCCTGGGAATAAGTCGGAAGGTTTCTTCAGAAAATCGACTTGACATGTCCGTGCTAGAATATCTGAAATACCAACTAATAAAATAATTATTGTATTCTTTCACGATAAACACTTACCGTACTTACGTACCACGTAGTGTGTAGGTCATATTTGAGCTTGTACAGGTACTTTGAACAAATACAAGTGCTTGAACAGCGTCCACTAAGGAGTAGTCTGCTTTAGAGGTTATGACAAGAAATCGATATATTTCGTTTAGCAACTTACCTGAATAATAATTTCTGTTCATTCCGTACGGAGTAACACAAATTGTCGCAATCTGGCTCTGTTAAAACAGGTAAAAAGGAATATTACACCCAAAACACACATAAAATACACCTGAAATCTGTCAATTTGAATTAGGAAATCGGCCTACCATGCAGTGTTGCCATAATTCTCAGCACGGCTTGTAATTATAGACGGCTGTGGCTAGATGCAGTTAAACATCCCTCTCAAAACGTCAAATGTGACAAACGTCAGACCCTCGGGTAAGGTTGCCAGCTCACTTCTACGTGATTGGTTGTAGGTTTGTGACGTATTTAATCTGAAGCGTTTCAAATTCGGACTAAAAACACAGCTTTTCAATAATTTATTTTGGGTTTATTTTACTCGCAAATAAAAATTGAGGACACACGGGTCTTTTTATTTTTAATGTACTTTGTGGATCAGAAATAAAAAATGAAGGCGGGATGAGCCCATTATCCGATTAAAAATCAAGCTCGAATGACAACATAGGACCTATCGTTTCTATGATATTAGCTTTAATAGCTTAAATTTAGTTTAAATAAATCGCATAGAAACCCAAGACCATTGTGAGGTATATTTTTGAAAAGAGCGTATAATATAGATAATTTCACGTGTGGTATTTCAGCGACAATTCAATGCGATTATTCAATGACATTTGTATTAATTTGGTATTAATCAGCGTAACTAGCATTCTTGACAGCACCCCAAAAATATTCGACAATACTTCGACTACTTATGGTATTATATATGATTATTTCTTTCGTCTATTAAATGTCAATTATCAACCAATCACACTTTTGATTCCTGTTTGACGAAACCAATCAACACATTAGCGACTATTTTGCATGGTGCACGATAGCCGACTATCAGCATGACAGCTTGTGCATCTGACAGCACTTAACTTAAACGTCAAAATCGTGTTGTTGAAGTTTTTGAAATGAATCGTTTTGGCGAAACCACAAGCGAAGAAATGATGGTGGTGTGGTCCAGTCTACAATCCCGCATAATACAGTGAGGAGTAAAAATAGCGTATGGAGGCAGTTCACCAAATTTTGCGAGCATCGTCAATGTGAACTAAATGAATCAACACCATTCACAAAACTGAAATATTTTGACCTGGAACATGAAAAAAGAAGATGGGGAATAAGGTTATAAAGAAGTATAGTGTAAAGTGTATGTGGAATTCAATTCATTCAATTGATACTTATGTTTGTATTTTGTAGATTGTTGTTGATATTTTGCATAAATGATATCAAACTGTTTCATTTTGTGAATATGCCTCTCTGATATAAATAATTGGATTCAAGAAATAATCTTCATAAATATAACACGACCTTGATTAATAAGCGACTATTTTGATTGCTGCTAAATTTCTCTTGTATTTATTAATTTGACTCGACATAATTTTGGCGTTAATAATCAAAGATGAAAGCCCTCGAGCTTCGCTCTCGGGCTTTCATCAGATTATTAACGCCAAAATTAATATGTCTCGTTAAATTATTATAAAATACAATCGAAATTTAGATGCAATCAAAATAGTCGACTATTTATCAAGGTCTTGTTATATTACCCTTGATACTATCTTTTAAGATTGAAATATAGGTACAGTGTACTCCATTTCAGAATTGGGGTTAGGTCCGATAACTTTTTTATCTGATCCCGCCGTAAACGGTGGATTAATCAACTGTTATAAACAAAATCTGTGAAAAATATAATTTATATAAGGTCGTTCTGATTTCATTTGACCATTATTGTAAGTTTGACCGAAAAACAGCCCTGGACGCCTTTACTTTTTTGATAGCACTGAAAATTACGGAGAGTTAGTGAAGGGTATGGTTAGTTAGTAATTTATTATATTATTATATTTGGGGATTTAGATTCTTCCATCTATTGATGTGTTACTTTAGAAACCGCATGGTATAAAATTGTATCATACCCCGAAATGCTTGAATTTTTTCTATCTAGGAAAGCAATACCAACCCATTAATGGCCAAGGTGTCGAAAAGGAAACATTTTCAATTAATGTTTTTAATTCATTTTCCGAATGTAGCAGTAAAAAAATATACATGGAACTTTGATGTGGGTTGATTGATGTGTCTTATTAGCTTTATACAGTTTCGCTGCAGTCAGACATAATTTTTAAAATTATAAACGAAGTAATGCAAATTTCAGCATTCCGCCATACTTGCGTTTCAACAATGATTTAAAATTATCAGATGCATTTAGGTCACATTTCACAGTACACATTTTTTTTTTTTGACAGGTGGGGAAATGCATTACGCACACTCCAGATGGAGGTCTGGAGTAGTGTGGGACTGTCCTATTATTTGGGCATACCCACTAAAACCCCACCTGAGGCTTCGGCTTCTAAGGCCATTTGTCGATCTATTTCCTACTTATAGCAGCTAAGATATCACACTTTTAAGATGCATACTACTCGTAGTTACATATATATCACAGATTTTCAGCTCAAACGTACAGTCATAGGACATATTACAAACATTTTATCACAGTTTACTTATCACATTTATGGTGCATAGAAATCGCAGTACTTCTGAGCATTTATTTACAGTGCTAAAATTCTCTTCCCATATGTCACTTATTTGATAGAGGTTACGCGCATCTTGGTATTCTGGACAAACACAAACTATATGCTACGGTGTTAGGTTTACATCACACCTTACGCAATGAGGACGATCTTCACCGGCCAACAAAAAACCATGTGTCAAGGCAGTATGGCCAAGCCGGAGTCTATATAGTTTTATCAAAGCGGAACGATTCGTATTAATAAGAAACAGTGGTCCTAGGCTGGGCTTGACCCTCTTCAAGAATGTGTCAGATGCCCTCCACTGGTCACTCCAACGCTCATTTATTTGAGCTTTTACAAGCCTGCCTCGAACTATTTTAGACAAATCTGCAAAATTTGCTTCATGGAGTTCTAAGTGTCTCAGTTCTTCTCTAGCTCTTTCTCCTATCGTTCTACATCTATTTAGACGAGCATTTGTGATCTCATTTGTAAGCAAGTGATGGTTCGGGTGACTGTTTATCTAGAGACACTTTAAGATAATAGTTGACCAGAATCTGCTTTCGGCGAAGAGTTAAAGGAAGAATGTTTGCTTCCACGTGAAGTGAGGCGACAGGAGTTGTTGGGTATGCTCCAAGAGAATACCTTATTGCAAGGTTCTGGATTTTATCTAGTGCTCCTAATAAAGTGTTGTTACCGCATGTGAGGTAGGCAGGGCTACCATAATTAATTTTTTATAGAATCAATGCTCTTATGTTAAGTAGAGTCTTGGCATGCGCACCCCATTTATTATGAGCTAAAACTCTGATTATGTTCAGCAACCTCCTTCTTGTGGTAACAATGTTTTGCAGGTGTCTAGACCATCTTAATACAGTACACATTTATTTAGTAAGAGGTAAGAGTTGCTTGATCATACTCGTACAATGGTGACAGAAAAATGAGATATTGTTGATAATGCATTTTTATGACCTGTTATAATAAACGATTCGTTTACGAACCTTTGGCGTAATTCATGAAGGATATAGAATAATATAGGAATCTTTTACAACGGTTAGGTTATTTGATCCTTAGAGTTATAAAAGCAATAAATAAAGTGTCTTGTCAAAAGGTTACTTGCAATTTCGTCATTCGTTAGTGGTGTTTCATCCATTGAGGTTTGTTAGTGGTTCAGTAGTGTGATTTTTAGTGCAGAATAACGATGTCTCAAAGGTCAAAACCCGAATAATGTAATTTTTCCAACGTGAGTTATTTCCTAGATTTTCCGAATATGAACTTAGAAGGCCACTTTCAATCGAGAACTGGAAGCAATTCTCGAGGATTCCAATTTTCACAATGTAGACGAAATAGATGCTGTTTATATACCGCCCCCGGTCGATACCCTTACCGATGAGGAGGATCTATAGACGATAACCTTCTTCAAGAGGAAGCAATCGAAACTGACATTGCAGGAACATTTGAAGCTCATGCTATGTTCCAAGAAGGAACTTGCACCCCAATTGAGTCGAGTAGAGCCATCTACTTCTACTAGTTAAGGTAAGAAGAGGAAGAGGAGTTATTCTGAAAAACGCAAGGTAACTAATCCTGAACCTGATTCGTCAAAATCTGAAGGAAGCTGCCTTCGTTTTTCAGAATAACTGTTCTTCCTCTTCTTACCTATACTAGTAGAAGTAGATGGCTCTACAACTGACTCAATTGGGTTGCAAGTATCTTCTTGGAACGTGGCGTGAAATGTCAAGTACAACTACATGCCGATTGTTTTAGTAATTTTCATAAGCCTTAGTATAATAATTAGTTGCAAATATAATAGTTGAAATTGATACATTTAGTATGATATATGTTGAATGAACCTCCTATGTATAGTGTCCATATTTACCTCACAGATTCTGCCAAAGTTTCGTTCACGAAACATTATTTTTTGTTTATAACAATTAAGTATTTTTATAATTATTAAGTGTAATTATGTTCACGTACTATATTTGATATAAATTTTTTTTAATTATTTCAACCTTTGGCCATTAATGGGTTTTAACTAGCTCTTGATTATACCATAATCAAATAAAACTGATGTAGCGACCGAATATTCTATTTGAAACGATTCCTTCGAATAACCTTGCTAGGGTAGTTCGCAGCAGTTTCTCGTATATAGTCATTTTTCATAAAGTTTGATTTAAGTTTGAAAAATGCACAATAAGTTTAACGATTGTTTCAAAGAAAGTTTCCTACAACTTGGACGGAGTAGAAGGGACAAGTTAATTTTTCACATGAAATGTTAAAAAACGAGTTAGCGCACAACATAATGATGTTTTCCCAATTTAATGAATTAATTATTTTAGTACACCTCCTTTAAGAGTTGCCAGAGGGGAAAGAGTATTAACATAGCGAATAAAATTATTTATTTTACAACCGCAAATGGTAAACCTCCTTTCGGCATCTTGTAACATTAATTAAAATTTGAAAAGCTATTTGAACTAAACCGATTTTATGAAAATCTTTGAAAGAGGCTTTGGTATGCGCATTCAACAATACTAATCACGTTTCTAATAATAGCAGACACGCCTAAATTTATCCACCCAATAATCTTCCACAAAAACCGATTACTTTCATAAAATCAGGGTATGGTTCATTATCTAAAAAGTAGTTTATAGCAGTTTCTGATATGAGATAGCGGATAGCGCATCTAAAACATTCCGTACATCTACCGCAAAACGGAATATCGTAATGCTGATTTCACAAAACTATAATCATGGATGGAAGGAAACATATTTGACGGTGATTTTCATTTACTTCCATCTTCTGCGCTACACTCGACTGATGGCCCGATATCGCAAACACACGTCCTATAAAAGCACTTGAAAAATCCTACTCGTCCGTGAAATAATAAGGTGATATATGGATTTACGGTTCTGAAGAAGTAGACAAAATTACATGTACTAAAAGTAGCTATTATTAATCGCAGTAAAATTTTTCTTAAGGTGCGCACTCATTAATTTGCAACAAAATACCTCCAACGAACCAAACGTGCCGCGCGCGCTGTAACAAATTTGTCGTCAGTACGTTGACACAAACAGAATAGAATGCGCCAAACATTTTCCAAGTTTGATGGGAACACACAAAATACAGCAAACTCTACAAAGAGCACAAATTTCCCCCGCAAAATGTTTGTCGGAATCTATTCAGCGCGCGCGGCGCGTTGGGTTTGTTCGGGGCATTTTATTGCAAGTGAATACGCACCTTTAGATTGCTCCCATGAGAAATAAATCTTATTTTTTTATTTGCCTTTATTTTTGAGTGGGCGGGGTTTCAGCCAAGGCTGCTCTACCAACGCAACCCACTATACATTTACAAATATCCATGGCCGAACCCGGACCCAAGGCCCAAGCACCACAGTCCAGTTTCAACTGAACTGCGCCACGCGGGCCGGCAGCAGCTGATTGCACCTCTGCTGAAATTGGTAGACATAGCAACTAATATTTTGAAGAGCTTTTATTTACTTTGTTATGCGTGAGGTATGATGATGATTTTAGACTTTAAAGTCGGAATCTCTTTTGTTAAAATGAGAAGATGGGGAAAAGAACAGCTTCAATATATCCCACTTGTTTTTGCTCCCGCGACTTCGTACGCGCATAAACATTATGGGAAGTGATTTCAGAGTAACGTCATAAAAAAACCTTCGTTCTAAATGTCAAGTCTCCTTATCGTCCGCGGTTTCGACTGTAAAGCGTAAACTCCCGAAGTCGTAGCCGATCACAACCTATCTACTGACAGGGGCCTCAGCCCCGCTTACATGTTGCTGCATAAATGTACAGTGATTTTTTTTTTAAATGCGAACATAGGAGTTTGTATGCAATGTAATTTCCCTATGTTCGACTTAAAAAAACACATCTATTGAGTAGTTCAAATGAGTAGTCGATAAAATTGACAGCTGTCACATTTTTAAAAATACCGACGTCCATAGCCACGCAAGTTGCGCGTTTTGCTGGTGGAAACGTGAACCGCGCACACTTCATAAATTGATGCGTTTTTTTTTTAAATCGAACATAGGGAAATTACATTGCATACAAAAGCGTATGTTCGCATTAAAAAAAAACTCACTGTATATGTTATGCTTGTTACGGTAACCTCTACGGAGGTTCTCCTGTGCAAATGTCATTTCTGCCTGAAACACGGTGCTATGGCGACAAAGCTGATGTCAGCTCTCGGTCGATCATCATATATACCCCTTGATGCCCGTTCCCCTTTCCGTTATGGACGTCTGTAAACCACACGAGTCTCTCAGGTTTGAGGAACGGGTGATCTGAGTTTAGCCACTGCTCCCTGTCCGGAATGCATTTAGGCAGAACGTACCACGTATTAGCCATACGACCAAATTCGGTCGCTCTGATTGGAACGTGAAGAAACGAGGTACGTATTGCCTAACTAGGTTCCAGACGTGGTACGGTTTGTCCGCGCAAACGTTGTACTTTTTGCCTGCATTGTGTAACCGGCTGGTTACTTTCCAACTCTCTTTACAGTCTCTTCTTAGAATACCTTATTTGGGGGTGGTCCTTCTTATAAACATTAAGGGTTGTTGGGCGCCGGCTAGCTTCAGTCAATAATTCTTCTGGCCTCAAGGAGAGGGGAAAGGATAAATGAATAAAAATCAATAATCTTGATTTCTTCTTTTTGTCTTAGAAATCGCCTTTTATCTGTAAGTAACACATATTAAAAGAAAAGCAGGTGAGGCGGTGCTCTCCTGTGAAAATAAAGTTAACTCATTCATACACAAAAAGTCACTGCATATAAAGGAAAATATGTATTTGTTACATGAATTAAAAATCAAAGTATTTACTCTCAAAACCGCCGAGTACAGAAAGAAACTTAATTCGTATTTCATAAATTCTTATTCAATTTAATCGAAAGTCCAAACAAAACCGCTGTAAATGCGTGTAGTAACGCTTTCAGGTTCGAGTCGTTTAAATGAATACAAACAGTGCTGATAAGCACTGAATTGAACGCAACACTAGTAGGTAATTTAAATCGCCTTTACAAACATACCAATTTATAATAGTTTTGTAATAATAAATAAATGACTACACTATAATACATCGACCATGAGGCGAACTACAATGAAAAATACCACAACGAAATAATAAATCGACAATGAGGCGAACTATAACGAATTATTGTCTATAAATACCTCTAGTTCATAAGTGCACCAGGACTTTGTTGCACGATAGATGTGGAAGTCGAATTCGGACCGCCCACTGCAGGCTGCTATTCGCTTTTGAGCTGGACCAATCACAGGCAGGCTGGTTTATCTTGGTCTTAGTTTGGTACTCTCCAGCTGGATTGCGCACGTACCGACAACAACGGAATCCTTGCCTTGTTACGACGACTAGGAGAGGGGTTGCAACTTCCACCCCACCATCCACTAGCGCCCTATTGGCCGCGTCGCCAGACGCCTCTATCGGAAATCGTTTATAAGCAGCGCACCGACAGGGGAACTTCACTTGTGCCTGGGCAAGCCTACCTTACCCTACACAAGCGACTGAGGCTGGTCGCTTGGGCTCAAGTACCGTCTCCGCACGCGATCACTTCCCGGCTTGACCGTAGTCAAGTCCGGCGCCATCCCACGTGCCAGAAGCGATCTTATATATGTACATATAGCCTCTGTATTATTTGTAAATATTGTGTAATATACGTTTTCAACCTCCGTTTGCCACTTACGTTACCCCGCCTGGTAACAATTGGCGCCCATACGTGTGAGTCAACCAGCAGCATCGCGCTCTGAGGATCTACGCCCACGCTCCCGCGACAGCCGACGCGCAACACCATGAATACGAGGAGCAGGAACACCCCGACGTCCAACTCCGGCGCCGACGAAGGTATCGACACTCAAACAACGGAGATGACCCCGGCAATCAACCCCGGTCTGGACCCGGCAACCCCGTCCAGTGGCGCCCAACACTCTCAACACACCCTCGACATGCTAAAGGCGCTGACCGACGCCCTCCAGAACGCGCAGAAAACCGCATCACCGGACCTACCGACCTTCAGCGGCGACCACCTGGAGGACCCAACAGTCTTCTTCAGCACGCTCGAGCAGACAATCCAAACCACCGACCCGGCGGAAAAGTTAAAAACAGCAGCAGCACAACTAAAAGGGGAGGCTGCGAAATGGTGGAACAGTTACGAGGCATTTTCACCGACATACAACGACCTAAAGAACTACACCCGCGAAAAATACGACAGCAGCAAGATTCGCGGGAAGATGCAATCAGAATTCTTCGGCCGAGAACAAGGAGCAGAGTCGCCGCAGCAATTCCTCCAGAGGAAGGCACAGCTAGCAAAACGGCTGAAGATCCCGATCGGCGAGCACCTCGAGCTACTGAGAGACCTGCTGCACCCACGCATTAGAGTAGCCTTTTTAACCACAACACCCACTTCACTCCTCGACTTGGTGCGTCACGCCGAGGAAATCGAAAACTGCAACAAAGCGCTACCTCGAAACAACCAACCCAGACCATCGCCACCAACCCCCGCCGACAGACCTCCCAACACACCAAAGTGCCACCACTGCCCGGAATATCACTTCCACCGAGACTGCCCAGTACTGACCCGCCGCCGAGACCAGGGAAACGGGGCAGCGGTCGGGAACAATGCCCGGCCGTCCACCTAATCCAGACTGCGACCCGACCCAACCTACCAACGCTGGCAGTCAAGGTACGCGGAAAAAGCGTAAGAGCTCTCCTCGACTCCGGATCATCCCATAACTTCATCCAGAAGGAGCTCGCGTGGAAAATCCACCATAGCAACCACCAAACAGCCGGCCTAGCGAACCCCGCCATCAGCTGGAAGTCATCGGCACATCCAGAGTCGAGTACACGCTCAACGACAAGCAAGAATCGGACGACTTCCTGGTGACACCAAACCTTGTCGTGCCCATGATCTTGGGACAGAAGTGGCTCCAAGAACATCGAGCGGTGCTGGATTACGAGAGAGCGTGCATCCACTGGGGAACCCATACAAGGCAGACAACACACTGGGACCAAGCTCCGAACCGCGGCCCAACAACGAGCGACTCCATAAACTTCGCCGGAGTCAAGCACGGGTTCCAACCACCACTCGATCGACGCCTGGCCACACTGCTGGAAACTTTCGGTAGCACACTGGCCGATCCTGCAACGCCCACAACAACAGCATCCACCACACATCGCATCCGAGTCACCAAAACAACGCCCTTCCGCCTTCCGCCATATCGACATTCGCCAAACAAAAAGAAGGTCATCGCGGATGAAGTGGAAGCTATGTTAGCAGCGCAGGTGATCGAGCCCAGCACGTCCGAATATTGCTCGCCCATCGTCATAATTCAGAAAAAAGACGGCCGCCCGAGATTCTGCATCGACTACCGTCGTCTAAACGCCATCACAAAAGACGAGAGCACCAACCTGCCAGTCATACAGGAGACCCTCCGAGACCTGGGGACGGCCGAAGTTTTTTCCAGCCTGGATCTCAAATCAGGCTACTGGCAGGTGCCGCTAGAGACGGAATCCCGACATCTCACCGCGTTTTCAACCCCTGATGGAGCGAGTTATCAATTCAAAGTAATGCCGTTCGGGCTCAAGAATGCACCTGCTACGTTCCAGAAGCTAATGACCCAGGACGTTCTCGCCGGGTATTTACGGAAATTCGTCATGGTATACCTGGATGACATAATAATCTACTCAGACTCCTGGGACGAGCACCTCAAACATCTACACCTCGTGCTGGAACGACTGCAACGCCACAAACTCGGCTTGTCCCTCGAAAAGTGTCGCTTCGGGGTGCAAACGATCCAATACCTGGGCCACAACATCACGGCGAACGGGAACCGCCCGTGCCAGGAACACATCGAAGCAATCCGGACCGCAGACCGGCCCACCTCGAGGAAGAAGCTAAGAAGTTTTCTAGGATTGACCAACTGGCTACGAGAGTACGTGCCCCGGTGTGCCGAATTACAAGCACCGTTGGATAACTTACTAACAAAGAACACCCCTTTCCGATGGACAGCGGCAGCCGACGTCGCCTTTAGCCAGTTAAAAGCAGCACTTAGCAAACCACTCCAACTCAGCCGTCCGGACTTCGCCACTCCATTCGTGCTGCAAACCGACGCCAGCGAAAACGGGATTGCGGCCGTACTCTTTCAAGAACCCCACCCCGGAGAGAAAAAAATTATCAGCTACGCCAGTGCCAAACTTAACCACGCGCAGAGACGCTACCATATCAACGAACAGGAGTGCTTGGCAGTAGTGTGGGCCATTAAACGATACCGGCCATATCTGGAAGATAGACGTTTTACGTTGAAGACAGACAGCCGTGCTCTCCTGTGGCTGGATCGCACAAAAGACGAAAAGAGCAAGCTAACTCGTTGGGCATTACGGCTCCAAGAATTTACATTTGATGTGGTCCACTGTCCGGGGAAAGAAAACGAGCTTCCAGACCACCTGTCCCGCCACCCATCAGCAGAAGAAGCCGAAGAAGCCACGGCAGAAGACGTAAACCGCATGCTGCCACCTACGACCACACACGAGTCCAAACAAACCAACAGCTCCCCGGTAATCGCGGCAGTGGAAGTGGCCAATTTGGCGGACCATGTGAAGGAGTGCCAAAAGACAAACGAAAACGCCATCGTTCTGGTACGCACCTGGCACAGGATACAGCAGGAAGGACCAGCGACACCAGCACAAGCAAGGTTCAACCGGGATTACACGGTGGACAACGGTTACCTCTACCGCAAAGCACCCCAAGGGAACCTACTCGTAGTCCCCGGCAGCCTTCAACCAGCGGTACTAGAAGCGTACCACAACGCAGCCACAGCTGGACACCCAGGAGCCGAAGAAACGGAACGG
>NW_022170403.1:8002058-8016292 GCF_008802855.1 Photinus pyralis
GGCAGCTTCAAAACTTGGAAGCATTCTGTATGTACAATTAAAAATTTGTCAGAGTAGCTGTAAAGCTACAGTGATTTTGTTAGATTTAAGTATAAAAATATCAAGTTTCAATGTAAAAAATAGACACTAAGTACACTAAAAACTATTAAAATAATGGACGCAATCATCGAACCAGATCCATTACACCAATTATCCAAGAAACAAAAACAGAATGTAGTAGAGTCGTAGTGGTTTCTAGAACAAAATCTCAATTAATTTATGTAAGGCTTAAGGCTGTAAGTACATACCGATAAATATCAAGTTCTTTAATGGAATTATTAACATAATTTCCTAGAATACTCTGCTTGGCAGCTGGACGACATCCTTCGTAATGGTCAGCAGGGATATCTTTACGTAAACCCTTCAATGAGCTTAGACATGTTCTTGTTATTACGACGTCGGCTGTAAATGTTTCGTTAAAAATGGATAACATTCAAATGGCCAGTACCGTCTTTAGTTTCCAAAATTTTTACACACACATCGTCTTGCTCAGGGCACACCCGTGTCCAATGCCACAGCCAATTTAATTTTTCTCCACATCCCGGCTGTGTACTTATGCATTCATAACACCATAGAGAGCAAAATGCTAAAAGATTTATGGTTAAATGATGTCCAGAGACCCTAAGAGCTAGATAGCCACACCCACCTGTTAAGTTAGTTATTATAAAGACCTACCTGAAGAGATATAACTGGTAAATACAAACAAACATATAAATATTTTATACATTATTCCAAAGGCACGAGAATTAGGATCTTAAGAAGTTATTTAAATTAACATTATTTTACAAGACATGAGTCACTTTTACATTTTAGGTTAATTAATAACAATAACAAATGCAGGTGCAATGCGCAAGCGCCTACACTTCTTGGTTATGTGGGGCAATATCGATATACAGCATGGACCATTTGTAACTGTGTTCTCACTTCTGCCAGCTCTTTCAGAAATAATCATTTTTTAATAGAAGACACGTCGACTTTCTTTTAGAGATAAGAGTATATTGTAGTCTTTGCTATATTTTTTAGTGGTGACTGATCGCTCATTGAACAGAAACATTAAAAAAATTACTGATGATGGCGTGAGGATGTGAAAGAATCTGATTTCTACCAAGGTCGTTTTTTGAACGTCAAAATAATAAATCGTAAATTAGTTTTTTAAAATCAGACAAAGATAATAAGTTAAATTCTGAACTAAGGAAACGCAGGTGGTCGACTTTGATACTATATACCTGTAAGACTGTACTAATTAGATAGTAGGTAGTAGTAGTTATTTTAATGGCGCTTTGAATGTGAGTGCATAGTATCTTTTTCGACATCGGTCGCGCACATAGAAAAAATGTAATTTGTTTGTTTTACAATATCCTGATCCCGGATCCCGCTTGTTTTTTTCAAACCACGGTGTGGGAATGGTCGGCGTTGTATGCCTTGCCCACTTATTGTCGATGATGTGGGCACGGTCGGCGTAGTGTCCCTAGTCGGCGATATGGACCATCAAAAAATAGTGTCGACGTTATGGGTATTCGGCGAAGTGTCTCGGCCCCGGGCGAGATAGAGTTAAATATATAATAGCATAATTTGTGTACAACTCACAGGCGACCAGTTTTGCGGTGGGCGACTATTTGCGATAATTGCAGGCGGTACTGTTTTTATACTAGAAGAGCAATAGGTAGGCATACAAATACAATAGAACTTATTAAATTATTTAATAAAACTGTAAGATTATAATTGTAATGGAATGGATATAATAGATATTATTGCAGGCACTACGGCGTATAACTAAACTAGATTAGTAAATACCGTAATGTACAAAAATACTTTAAATCTATTTTCGACAACAATTTTTACTATTAAAGATCATATACCACAATACAATACGATTTCATTGTGTCATTTCCAAATGAGCTGTAAATTTATACAATGGACGGACTTGACTTACCTACCATTTGACAGTTGACTTAGGTACCTACCTCCTTATGTCTAGGTCTACTAAGTACACTTTTGAAGGGTCTACATTAACATATCTTACGTTTAATACATTTTCTCTAATCGAATGCCACGCTTCATTAGATAAACTGACTAGACCATTTTTCTTCTCTGGGACTTGGTAGTACAAAGCATACAATAGAGATAATATGTGTGAGTTAAAAATTACACTTCCCAGATGAAAACATACGATTTGTAAAAACATTTGGCTAAAATTTATTTAGTGATCATTCTGTAATTCGTAGCACTGAAAGTTTAAGTCATCGTACAGATTTCCATTGGTAATGATTTCGGCGTCAGTTAAATTTATGCCCAGTGTATTTGGATTTAAATCTGTTATTAAATAGTTTCCACTAAGTCCGCACTCTTCAACCATTTGTTCTTTCGACACAGGAGGACAGAGGAAATCTGAAATTTATTTTTATTACTTAAACGGTACAATCATCAATTATCAGTTACACAAAGTATATATGGAAAGCAGTGATTTACAAACATACCCAATGAGACTTGGTATCGACATAGAATAAAAAGAAATATTCTCATTAGTACTACAGTTGTACCTACTCTGATGATAAGGTTATTGAGTCCTTTGTATTATTTATACGCGTATGTCAATGTTACAGGTACCGGCGGGTGATCAAAAAAGAATTGACGTCGAGTCACCTTTGGAAGTTCAAGTTAAGTAAATATGATTTCCCATGTAAGTAAACAAAAATTCGCCAAAAGTGACTCGACAGTAACTCTTAGTATTTACCAATGGTTATCTGTGTGGCAGTTGAGCCTACATATATATAATTAGGGTAATGAATTCTGTCTATATGAAATTGAATCATGGATAGGTACTTGCATCCGGGACACTTACGTAAATTTGAGTAGCGATTTTATTGGAATTTACGGAATTTGATTGAGGCCTCCGTAACTTCTAAGTTTATAATAGTTTTATCTGTGTGTTAAAATGTAGAAACATCTGGTCAATTTGCTTGCATTACAAAAGTTTTTATCTGGTTATTTTGCGCTAATAGTTTGTATCGGACGTAGTTTAATTAACGTACGTCTTTTGGTGCTAATAACAAGAGAGACAGGTGTACAGCGTTGTGCGCATTCCTTCGAAGCTGGCGTTATCAAGCTTTGTTGTAATTACGCATTATTTCTAAATACTGGAAGAAGGAGCTGTTTGTTTGGTGGAGGGTGTTTCGTTAAATACTGCAGGCAACGAAAAAACCGGGCTGGTTCGCGACGGTTGGATAAGAGAGTATACGTCTTTTTACGTTATTTATTCGGGTTGTCCACCCGATTTGATTGATTGAAGACGCAGTTCGTCATTAATTTTGTAATATTTCTGTGAAAAGTTAAAAGCGTGTTCCGTTTTACGGAAAAAGGTAGTCAAGTTGAAGTTAAAAAAATAAACAATCAATTTAGTACACCGTTAAGACCATCGGTCAAGGTTCTTTTTTAATAAAGTTAAAAGTTTAAACCCTTCGCACAGCCTCCGATAAATTTTTGTCATCGTCTTCAACAAACCAGTTCGTTTAGCAGTTTGTGCGTGTTGTGAGGAAAGTACGCTCCCGTCATTTAGATTTATATAATGACTTTTTAAATTGTGTATATCTATGCGCGTTCCTCTGGCGGAAATATCTCAATCCATTTTAAATGACAACTTTCAATAATATGTTTTACTAACTAAATCTCCTAAGTTTGTCGGATTGAGTTGAAGTCTAGGTTGAAGGTTGAAGTCTTGGATCCGATCGAATTTCAACCCTGCATCGTTTATACCTTATATGTCAATCGGATCTGCAAAAACCGGATAGAACCTCTCCACTAAGTAGGTACGTTCATGCGGCGTAAACGCAGTCTGTGATTCGAAATTGCTGAGAGTGTACAGGTAGGTACCTATCGGCTATCTTTATCTTTCTGACAATGTATAAGTATTTTATTCCGGGTGGTATTAGGTATATTCATTTCAAATAGAATCGTAGAGATCATTATTATACTCCCTTATAGGTAAGTGTTAATAAATACCTTCAAGTCCACTTGTGACATCGATGACATTCACATATTCAATTTCAATATTTTGCTCCGTATGCTCCGTTGACAAAGATCTCTAAAATAGTAATAAACCAATAAATTGTTTAGACTAAAGCAAATTGTTTTACGTGGCAATCATCGACATTCTCTGGAAGAATACTAGCTGTGGCCGTTTCTAGTTCCAAATCTCTTTGCTGATTTTTGTTATAATCGTTCAAGGAGGTCTGTATAAACTGTTGCATTCGTTGCTTTTTCTATAAAAAAATTGTGTACAGATTTAACAATTCGAATGTAGCCTTACGATATTCCACGTTTTTCTATCTTCGCGCTGAGCTATAGTCCACAGATGTCCCGCTCCGTGGACCGCCTTACTGCCTTTTCTAAAGTGAGGATTGATAGATAAATTATGTCTAACGGAATTCTTCCACCTGTCATCGTTTTGCTTGTAGAAAGGAAAATGGTCTCTAAAAAAGAAAATGATAGAGATTAATCATTTTATTGTAGGTAGGTAAATTCTTTCGAGAAATGCTTAAAACGCAAATCAGACATCATTTCCTGAATTGTTGTTGTCCACGTATTTGGGGAGTCGTGCCAGGTACCTAAAAAGGACGTGTAGAAAATTCAAATTTTACGAGTTATACCCGGATATGTATTTGATAGGGATAACTGTTCACATAATTTTACAACAGCCACCTGTGTGTAACGATCCGTGTCTTACGCACACGATGTGATAATAGGCTAGCAATTATTATAATTGTTTTTGATGGTTGATATAGTCATGGTACATTTCACGGTTTGCTGAAGTTAAAGGGGGTTTTATTTACGATCAAGGGGGCGTTTTGTTAATTTTAGCTTTGGGAACTAAAAACGTGATTCTTTATTCAAATGATTAATCGTTGTGACATTGATTTATTTTATCCAATTTTGAGAAATGCAATTATAAAGCTTTTACTGTTATTAATGACACGAATAATTTAAAAGTATTTTTTTGGCGATTTTTGGCCAAAATTGTGCATACATTAGGTAGGTACCTATATTATGTTTTGCTATTTTGTCCCTTTCGTCCAGAGTGGCTGTATAGACATCACACCATACAATAAATTATTATTATTAATTAGGAATAAAATACAATGGTATAATAGGTATGTACCGTGATCATCATCTTTCATAGGGTGTAAATGTTATACGAGGATATACGGATATACAGTGCTATTTATTAAGAAGTAGACATAGGGATTTATGCTAGGATTTATGTGGTCATTTAAAAGTCGACATAGGGAAAAAGAATACACATAAATCCCTATGTCTACTTCTTAATAAACGGCACTGTATAGTGCATTCGAGATAAGATGATCATCTCCTCAACATCTCTTTTATTTGGTGAGATACGAAAAATTTGTTAAATATCCAATATGACGTGTATATGTGACATTACAATCTATCCAATCGCATATTGGAACTTCCGGTATCACGTTCGGTTAAATCGGAAATCGATGCAACTTTTGTTTTTCAAATGCAACGCCTATGTTTGTTTAAGCTATTTGAAAAGGGCAAGCAATATGCTATACGACAGCATAAAATATACATATGGTTGATATACTCAAAATGGAGAAATTCGTGATTTAATATTTAGAAGACTTATGAAATCTAGCATGTCATGTCACACAGGTGAAAAGGAAAGACCTACATCAACTTGTAGAATTGAAATTTTTCATGATGACATAAAATACACTGTTGACCCTTTATTTTCAATCAGTGGTTAAACTTGGTACTGACGTGGAAAGACTAAAATTTATATCTTTCAATTAGAATTACGTATTACCTATCTGAAAAATGTGATGTTGTTTTGGTTTTTAATTCAAGATTTGGATTCAGCAGAAAAACAATTTTTACCTTTACAACTAAGAAAATTAGAAATAGAGCCAACTTAATTGGAAACAGACTGTATATCCTACCAAGTGGTGCCAACAATTGTCGCTCATTCTCGGAAGGTTAAGGGAAAATTTGCGAGTCTCAAATACAGGCCCGTAGCTGTTGGTATTGACACCTACGTGAAATACATCTGGAGGCGCTCCCCTCCCTTCCATTACGATAAGATCTACCTATACACAAAAACTTTAGGAAATAGTATTTCATAAAACAAAAAACTAATTTTACTATCATTTCGGGATTTATTACTTCTTATCTAATACAATTTTTAATAATGAAAATTACAGGTCTTGTAATCTTTTTATTATACAGGGTGTCAATTTTAAAACTTGCACTATTTTCCAAACTAAAGAAGATATTGAAAATCGCGAAAAACCGTTTCGAGGGTATCGAGGGGGAACCAGAATGACGTTATGAGTGACACCCCCACCCCCCTTAACCCCCCAGCCCCACCTCGTAGAAAATCCTAAATGGCAACCCCATACTTGTGACATATCGTTGGAAAGCTACTGAAAAATGCTTTCCAGTGGTACCAATAAAGTCAATATTCATTAAGACAATTTAACAAAAATTTAATAAGGCCATGGTCTAGTCTACAAATGAGAATGGGAGTCTGTTATTACTATTAGGTCGGTACTGGTTAGGACCCGTATTTGGATTATTATGTTTAATTTTTATTATGTGAGATGGAAAAAACTATTCGAAAACAAAAAAATATTTCATTGATTTTTCCTACCCCAAAATCTGATTTCGACGAAACTTGATACCTACATGTGGATTAAAATTCAAGAACAATTTTCAATAGCAATCAATTCTTGCATTGCATGTTCGCATTTACTTAGCATAACTTTATATTATTATAAATAAATAATAAAAATCACGACAACGCTTAAATTAGACAAATTTATAGGGTATTTCGATGAACGGATAAGCGTGGTCCGAATAGATCAGGGTAGGCGGTGTGTTGGAACATACGATCGGTAGCTAAATTGAAAGATTGAAAGGTACCTAGTAAGAGCTAAATTCTGTCTCCAAGGAGGGTACCGTTCGTTTCGTCACGGCAAGTAAACCAACAAGACGCTTAAAGTGAACTTAATGGCTAGAACACATTCACTCGGAAGTTATAAGATCCAGTTCTGACGAACTGCAAGGAATACTTGCTCATGGACCATGAAACATACGTGAAGATGGATTTTGGGCTAAAATTTTATTTGGCTACAGCACGTGGTGATGTTCGCGCCAAATTTGTTTATTTCCGTAGATAGGTAAATTTGCACAAAAACTTCTCCAAGGTTTTCGTCACGAACAAGACAATGGAGTCGAAGGCGTACAAACAAGAGTGTCGCTGGCAAAATGCATTGTATCGTTCATTAGGGCCCTGTGAAAGTTTGGCCAGATTTGCGAAACTGCCACTACAGTCAGCAGATACTTGAGTAGTACCATGATAACGCAGCCAATCGAAAAGAATTGGAACATTATCAAGAGGAAGAGGAAGCGAAATGCTATACCTACATAGGTATAGATAGCCAGATAATGGAACAAAGATGTTGAGTTTAACTAGCAGCGTGCGCAACAGATGATGGCCAAAGAAAAAAAAACAATGAAGAAGAAGAACTATGACTAATTTCCAATGAAAATAATTACCAAACAGCAACTTCTCCATAAAATGTATAGGAATTGCCAAGATCAAACAATTAGTAACAAGTTAAAAACGTGGCCGCACGCGTCCGACGAAAGCGCAGATCAGTAATAACTCGGGAAGGAAGTGACCAGTCCAAATAAACTTTTGTCGTTCTGGTCACCGGGCTGTATTACACCGTATAAGAAAGAAACGAAACGAAAAAGCTTAAACTTCAATATTAAAAAGTAATTATAAAGATTCTGTTTTCACGAGTTTTTAGTCTAAGTAGCCATGGACTATCTTTTATCATAGTCCATGGCTACTTAGACTAAAAACTCGTGAAACAGAATCTTTATAATTAATTTTTTCGCGTATAAGAAGAGGTAGAATAATCGTTTCACATGACTTAGATGCAGAATTTATATCTCTATAACTTTTATTTGAAGTATTTTTGCGTAAAATAATTAGGAAACGTTTGCGCAAAAAAAAGTAATTTCCCATGTTAAACGCCTATGTTCCACTTTTCGATTTACACCCTGTACCTACCTATCTTAGGTAAAAAACCTACCCTAGAACACTATGCTTAATTACAAATTACTTAATCTATGCAGTTATTATTAAGCACTCTTTATTATCGTTTAATTTTTAATGTCCTTGATATGTACATATTACCTAAGCAATGAAATCTCTTAATTCTGGTTCAAAAAAACATACGAGAGGTTATCAGATCTGTTCTGAATATAAGAAGTGTACGTACTTATACTTGTTGATCAGTTTGTTTCACACTATCTTAGAAGAAGTACACAGAACAATCTATCAAAATGAAATTATTAGCAATTTTGTTATTCATATTCGGTATCTGCCTTATGGCGCACGGATGGACCTCCAGGGCACATGTAGAGATGGATCCAGGTAATTGAAAAGAAAATGCGTTTTTTAATTATAATTACACGTACTAATGTGGATTTCAGAGGACCCAGAAGTTTGTTTGTATGAGAAAGTTGGAAAATTTAGAGTTGGAGAGTCCGTATCATTACATCCAAATACATGTGCAGAAGCAACATGTGGACATGGAATCGTAACAACACACGGGTAATTCACTATTAATATAATGTTTTAAGTCATGGTAGTATCACAAATGACTTTCTAGATGCGGAGTCGTTGATGCCAAGCCGCCGTGTATCGTCAGGCGTGAAAATCTCAGTAAACCATACCCCGATTGCTGCCCAACAATTAATTGCCCACAAAACTAACAATTTAGTGATGTTAGCGACATAAATATTTCTCCCGATGTGATTTAATCCGATTTATAGGCTAAATGTGTTTTGTTTATTATGATTTATCTAGCAAAATAAAATGTTCGAAGTTGACAATAACGAATTTTGTTTAATAATTTTTGATGGAAATTGTTTTCAAGAAAAGCTTGTTGACAGCACACCTCCACATTCATACCACTCAAATGCAAAAGACTCAGTGTATGTAAGCTATTTTACTGTTTTTCATTTGAGTTGCGATTGATAAAGTAGGCAAATTAATAAGCCTAACGAAAATTTGCACCCCCTTAAACTCGGAAAAATGAATGTTTTGACACCCAAAAACTGGTCGATTTTTGTAAACGATATGGTGAAAGGAGTAAGAGGTATGTACGTTCAGTTCAGTTCACACGGTTATGTGTGACTAGATTAATGAGCATTCTTGAACGTTGTTGAAATCTATGCACAGTTTTTTGCGTTTTTTTCAAAATTTTTCCGATGCAATTCACATGTTTTAATATAAAATGCTCTAGTAAATAAAAGAATTGCTTGTCATTAAAAATTTAAAAATCCATGTGATGAGAAATTAAATATCAAATAACTTATTTCGACTTATTTAAAACATTTTTCGATAAAATGGATATTTACAACGATACTTTTCCGACACCTTGTGAGTATGTTACATACAAAAAAAAAGTAGGACCATACTGGAAAGTACCGTTACAGGGATTGTTATGAAAAAATAAATATTGCTACGTTGACTCTGTGCTAGGGGTTTAAACGAAAGGCCAAATAAGCTACAATTTGGAAGGGATTTGCATTACACTCTTATTACATGAATGATTTTTATCTCTTGGAAGAGCGCAGTTTAAAATATTAATCGACGTGTTCGAGCATATTTCCAAGAAAAAAAAACTTTCTTTAAGTTATACGAAATGTATTCCAAGTTAGAGACTCGCACTGTATACCTACCTACACTGTGTCCAAGATGAGAATATCTATCATTGACATCTCGGAAACTATAGAAATCAAAGTTGCGCAATCAAAGAATTATCATGCCGTAAAGAAAACCAGAAAACACCAATTACTTCTGAAGAAAATTTGCCGATTTCGTTTTAATTTTTGTTATTTGAACAGATACAAAAAAATAAAGAGAACACTTTCTCATTATCACTATTGGAGCTCTACAAGACACCGTTAGAGTATACAACATTTCGTTTCGAATAAATCATCATCAACTTTATTTTTGTATGTGTAAATACTGTATTGAGTAGCATTTTTTTATTACGAATACAACGATGTACAGGCACACAGAAACACAAGAGTTGGAAACTGCCATTTTCAACAGTATGGTGCACTCGCACACAGCGGCCTAATCGTGCGAGCATATAGGTACCAATCGCAGAAATTTTTCATTTTCCAAGAAATTTGTCTTCTCTCTAATTTGACCATCGTCGTATCTTCTATGGTTTCGGAGATACCCATGATAGACATAGTGTATATTCAAAAAAAATCAATATCGTGATTCGTGAACCGATTGAAGGACGGGATAAATACCTACCTATTGTTTGTTTTTTTCCGTGGCAATATAACGATTAAGTAATCCTACTGATCAAGACCACAGCCACCACAGGTTATAGATAAATGTTTATCTTGTTGACAGTTTGGTTTCTCATCTGTTTTTGAAGAAGGTTAATGATTATTATAATTACAACTTATTTAATTCATTGCCATTTCCTTGTGATATGATAATCCAACAGACAACATATACTACAGACGGTCAATCTTAAGGGGAAAAAGCACGCTAAGTTTTGTGACAAATGTCCCCTTATTTAAAAACCTGCTATCCCTCTATTTTGCTCCATCTATTAGCGCATACAACAATGTGTTGGTTCTTCTACAGATTTCTTTTATTGGAATGGTTTTGCAAATTGTCTAGGGAAAGAAGTATTGATACTTTTTTGTTAGAAAGCTGTCCCACAAGAAATCCCCATAATTTACATCTGAGGCGAAATGCTGATAATCTTTGCAGGTACACATACAAAGCAAATATCACTTCATATTCGCAATTACGTATTACTCGTTGTCTTTGGGTGCATAAGAAACGATATAACTTGCACCACTTTTCGAATTCTCGAAAAAAGTGTAATCTCCGTGTTTGTTGATATACCTACGTACTCCACTTGCCTACTTGTCTCTCCGTTTGTGGAATAAATCATTTAACTTGGATAAAGAAAACCTAAACGTAAGCAAATTTTCGAATGAATATTTGCCTCATATGTAATAAATCCCAATTGAGGTGTGCAATTATCGGTCAATTACAGCGGTAATTGCATTGTAGAAAACGAAAGAAAGAGCCCTGCGATAATTGCACATTTCATGGGAATACACTTAACAATTTTATAAGTAGGTAAGGTGAGTTTGTAATGTTTATTCGGGAAATATTCCCCCGAATTACACTCGTGCATCAAAATAATCCTGATAATTTTTAGCGCATTTTCCAACGAAGTTGGGTGCGCTATTGCAGCCACTTTCTCTGTCCGTCCGTTTGTCCGAGGCCTTAACTATTCCTATAGTTTTTGAAGATATTTAGTTCGTTCTTTTTGCATTCGGTAGCGTATCGCTCTGGCACCTGAGTCAAAGAAAATCTTAACAATTGAACTGCGCATGCGCAGGCTGCGCAATTTTAACTTTTTTATTTATTAATATATTTTGTTGAAATTTTAATCACAGATACTTGTAGTAAAGGCAAATATATCGCATATAGTAAAAATCAGATGTGCGCATGCGCAGACTGCGCAATGCAAACTTTCTTTATGGAGATATTTCTTTGAAATTTTAACCAAAGATACTTTAGTAAAAGCAAACGTATTGCATTTTATAAATATCAGATTAATAAGCGCATGCGCAGGACGCGCAATATCAACTGCGCAGTGAGTGCCAACTTCCTTATTTATGAAGATATTTCTTTAAAATTTTAACCAATAGTAATGAAAAACGTAGCGCACATAGGTATGGCCTTTGGGGAAGTATTGATCAATTTATGGAAAATGCGCTGAAGTTAAACTTCATAATTTGTTAAAAGAGCATTTTGATGCACTTGTGCAATTACCTACGAAAATTGTCACAAAGCAAAGTTTTAATAGCGATTCTCGAGATGGTTTATTTAAGTAAACGAAGAAAAAATGGGAAAATGTCGTTTTTTCGCATTTAATTAGGTATCTCGTTAACTATTCCTCTTACGGAAAAAATGAAGAGAACGAATTCGTTTAGGATCGATTTTTGTATCAGATACAGTTGGTATGATTTTTATTAAACAGAGTGCCAAGGGTCTAATAAAGTTACTTTCTTGTTCTATTTCTGGGGTTTCCACTAAACTAATTCCACAGTCCGTCGATTTGCAAAACTCATCGGGACAACAGAGACAATTGTTGGAATAGGTTGTTTTACGGTTCCACCATCCATAAAAATATTGAAAACGCTCTAGGAGTCATCCAGTTTGAAGGACAAAGCATCGAGAAGGGCGTATCAACAAAAACAAATGTTAATTTTTGGGATTACTTTTTTTGTATTTTTCCAGAAAAAACAATAACATTTAAAAATGAACGGTTCTGTACCAACCAGTGCTCGGAATGGAAATTTTCGCCGGAACGCAAGCATCAGCCCATCATGAGGAAGGGGGGGGGGGAACATAGAAAACATGTACTACGTACATTAAAACAACGAGAAAACGTAACAAAAATTAAATGTTTCATTTTTATTGTTTCCCTTGGTGTGGAGACCAGTGGATACTAATGGGTTTCGTGTGCTGGTATGATCTGAAGGACGTATTTTCGTTTCCATGTGATTTTTATCGCATTAATGACAAATAATCCAACAATATGTAGGGTTCTGTAAAATTTCTTTGTGTGCGGGTGGAGAGGATCGACGCTGCGGTCCCTTTACGAAAAGGAACAGTGTACAAATATTTTCGACGAAACGGAACGATATTGTAATACTTTTTACCAACCGGAACAGCGTTCCGGCTCGTTCCGGTCCATTCCGAGCCCTGGTACCAACTGAAAATTCGATTCTAAACAAATTCATTTCTATGAGCTCGAGCAATAGTTGATGAAATAATTGGAAGTCAAATGCGAAAAAAACTGCATTTTTCCATTTTTTCTTGTTTTTTTTTGTGTATAGCAATATGTTCCGGGAGCTTCCGGGCAGTGAACTACATAGAATACACTTGGTTTCGTTGTGTGAAATGCCAACATCCAGTTCAGAATACTTTTGGAGCTAATTTGACTGGAGTATGTTGACCCTACACATTGACATAAAATAAAGTTCGTTAAGTGCTCCCTCCCCTAATCAAAAAAATTTGTGATGGTATTATCACAGAGACATATAGGTAGGCAAGGACGTGCGAGGGGGAGGGGCGAGGGGGGCCCAGGCCCTGGACGCCAAGTCTGGGGGGCGCTGAAGTCGCCCGTCGTCGCCTTCGTCGGGAGCGTCAAAGGCGTGAGTGAAAGTTTACCTCGAATTATATAAACGAATCCGTACATACTCTTGTTTCGTATTGTATAAATTCAGAATCAGTAAAAATTTAAAAATTAAAAACTGTCGCGTTTATAAAGTCGGTAATTCCATGGAGTTAGGAAATCAAACAAAAGCGCCTGCATTTGCCATGTTTGATCTCAAATTGCCATGGCACCACTGATTTTCTTAAAAGCGCCAGTTTTTAATTATCCAATTTCTTGGATTCAAAGTTCAGGAAATTAAAAGCTATAGTATGCAAATGCATGGATTCGTAATTTTTTTCCCTGCAAAAAACCTAAATAGACTTTCTCTCTAAAATAATTAGAGAAGTGAAATGAAAAAATTTCTATTGCAATTCCTATGGTGCGTTGAACAAGTCACCACCCGGTATAATAATATATTTATTATGGAAAAACAAAAATTATGTTTATTATTCTAATAAAATCTTTCCTTGTCCAACCTCATAATTTTATATGTGGAGGCCAAATTTAGTTTCCGCCCTTGTATAACCAAACCCGCTCCATCAATTTTTTAAATGTTTAGAAAAGAGAAAAATGAAGAATTAAAATATATGCGATTTCATGTAATTTATGATGTTATACAAGTGAGCGCTTATCTTATCTACATAAAGGCCGGCGTTGAAGCCGAGGAAATAAGGTTTGAGTATGTATTTTATTTTCACAAAAATGACTCCATCTATTACACACTTTTACCACACACAACAGTTTTCTGTGCGTCTACCACATTTTACGACAAATTATTTCGACTGCTGCAAGGTAGACAACACACTAACCGTACTCTATTAGGTGTTGCGTTTATTTCTATAGCATTGCATTGACCGTCTGTAGTATATGTTGTCTGTGATAATA
>NW_022170403.1:8016392-8094727 GCF_008802855.1 Photinus pyralis
AATTTGAAAAGAATCGGACCAAAACTGTAGTAGAAGATAGGAAAAAACTGAAAAACCTTCACGTTAGTATACTACGCTCGAGGATGACGCCCAGATGTCGCCACCCCCACATCATGTAGCCATGTCCCTAAGGTTGACAAATTTCACGGCCCTGTAGATACACGTACACCCGTTGCCTTTCTACAAGAGTTCTTCTACGCGCCCACATTTGCTGCCAGCCAGCCAGCCAGCCAGCCAGCCAGCCAGCAGCCAGCCAGCCAGCCAGCCAGCCAGCCAGCCAGCCAGCCAGCGCAGCCAGCCAAGCCAGCCAAAGTGAGATTAAAAGCTACTTTTTACAAAAAAATTTTTTTGCAAAAATGCGCTAAAAACGGAGACCATTCGCGCTCGGTAGTGTTCAAGTGTTCCTTAGAAAATTGATAAAATTGTTGCTACATTTAAACAATGTAAAATTAAACTAGGTTTCATTTAATATCAGTCAATCAAAAATAGACAAATAAGTGTTAGAACTGCGGCACTCTTACGCTGGTCTAAAGCCATTATATTTAAACAATGCTAAAGCGTATTTTATCCCGAATGACTTTCGACACGCAACGACATTTACGGAAAGCATACATTTTCATTAGTTTGTCTGTGCCTGCGCGAACCTAATTATTAACCGTACGGTTACATCCGTCGTTCACACATTAGTGGATATCAGCAGTTAAAATTTCTTTGGTCAACAATGTTAAAATGGGCCACAGAAATGTTACCAGAAAAGTCCTTTCTTTTCATCCGCCTTATAGCCTTTTGTGTATCCGAAAAAATTTTGTGGATTGTAGAGGTTTTAGATAGGTACCTATCGCACAGGGGAAGGTGTGCCTTGGAAAGCAATCTAGTTACAGCAGGAAAAAACAATTGAAGTTCTCTCATTTGTATTATTTACACCTAAAAAGCAACAAAGAAGGCAATTGAGAGCACGTGTCCCCTCCTACGTTGTCCACGAATACAAAGTTTTTATTCAAATAAAATACGGGATAGATGATTACGATTACCATAGATATTAATTAATCTATGCACAGTGACTAACAAATTATGTATTCAAACGACATCTGTGTTTATAAATGGTATCGAATAAGAAGGAACGCGAACGGCAAGTTCCTTACAGCGCCATCTACTCATAGACGTACGATATGCTTACGCATTTGCTACCTGCGATATAACTGCCAACTAGAACGGATACCCCTATCGTTTAATAGATGTCGCCAGAATAAACGTACAGTGAAAGAATTTATAAATTGATAAAAAACCACAATATTCATAATTCGATGACGTGAACGAAGCATATAAAATTTAATGGTCAATCTCTTCATAATCTTCCACCCACCATAACATAAACTTGAAAATTTTAATTATGCCCCGGAAAGTATTTATAGGTTAAAATTTAAATATAAACATCACTAATTGTGAAATATCAATGTATAACAGGCTAACGTAAAATAAACGCACTACCATAACTAAAAATAAAATTGTCTTTTGGTCTGTAGGACGTATGCAGTTACAAAATGCGGACACAAAGACAATATTACATTCCTCTTTACCCTCTTCATTCCCGATACCTACTCAGATAAAAAATACCTACACTTGTCGGCGCATTTAAAACCCAATTAAATTTATGGATAAGCCTGGGAAATAATTAATGATTGTAAATAGGACATGTGCCAAGATGGAATGTTGGGTTCATTTAAATACCTTTTCAGCCTTTTTTACATTCATAAACAAAATTGTCAGTAATTGAGCCACACTTCTTTTACAGATCTAATGTTCTATTAGAACCCCATTCAAAAACCCACAACACTACAACAGTAAGGTTCCAGTTTGTTATGTCAACATTATTAACCAGATTTACGACACCATGACGTTTACGATTCAGTTTTAAACAGATACACACTCGAGTAATGTTTAATTAAAATAATGAGGCTTTTTTTATCTAGCCTTGCTTATAGGATAAGTAAAAAAAATGTTGCAAAATCCATTAGGTACTAAAAACAAAACGCTTAAACAATAAAATATAAGAAGACAAAAAAATTTAATATAAAAATCTAGGCAAATGTTGCTTTCATTTCACACCAACGCCTCTCCTCACACTACAAATTTTGTATTGACGATTATTATGTGCGTTCTCGTAAATTAAATTGCATCTTTTTTCACTTTAATCGGTTATATTCCACCAAAATGAATAATAAAGGTATTTTTCTGTGACGGGAAAAACGTTTGACATTTTATCTCTGTTGACAGGTAACAAAATGTCACTTTTTATTAAATTACTTTTATTCAATATAACTACAATTACTAAACAGTCGTTAAATAATAAATTCGAAATGTTTAAATCAAATGACAAAACTGAATTGACAGATATTTGAGTGGAGGTTTCCTTATCAACGCAGTTCGTATTGTCGCGAGAAGTACAATAGTCTATCTGCAGTTTAAAACTTCAAATTTCTTTAAATCGATACGACTTCAATATATCGTTTTCCCCATCACAGAAAAAAATAGTGTATTATACATGGGAAAAATGTTAGATCTAGCTAAAATCTAATACTTTTTCTCTTGTATAATAAATGGGTAACTATTTAATAAGTTATTTGCAAAAAACTCAAAAAGTACTTGTTTTATACAAAAAACTGTGAAAAACAGAAAATGTTATTTTTAATGATGTTATACTTATGTTCGTAAAACGCTGTATTACAGAATTTCAAAGTTAAATAACAAGAACCTGCATTTGGCGAGAAAAACTTTTTTTAATTATTAAAAAACCCATCTTTTTTCTAAAAAAACTCGTTAGATCAAAAATTGAGCTGTTTGACCAGTTTAGACTACCTGATTTTGAAATAGTTGGAGCTAAAAGTAAAAAACGAATTTCTGGAATTTTGTGAAAAACATGCTTCTCTTCAAAATAACCGCAAAACAACTGGAAATACGTAAAAATGTTCACAGTATTAAATTGTAGCTTTTTTAATTACATACACTTTACTCATCGGAAATATTCAGTACGATAATAATCGTTTAGCTCTTGTAAAACCGCCCGAAATGTTTTTTAATTAAACTTTCTATCATAAAAATAACAGTTATGATTAAAAATGTGGCTGTTGGGAGATGAGATAAAATAAGATAGAAGATAAGAGAAGCAAAAATAAATATACATACAGTACAACAGCCTGTAAATAAAACTAGCACTCACATCCAAAAGACAATACAAAGTCAGTAGATTAACTACGAATCAAATACAAAATCAAATATTTATTAATATTATTATTATTTATTAATGATTATAAATGAATAACTCTTTCTTTAAAGGAAAGTTGGGCTACTTAACTTGTATTAGTATAGTATAGTGTAGGTATATGCGTATAAATATATTTTTGTATGTAATTAAATGTTTTGTTTTTCTATTTTTATCCATTAAAGTAGTTTTTAAGCATTGCAATGTTATAAGGGGTGGTTTTATAAGGGCCATAGGCCCTCGAGCTTTTTAACTCGTCGCCCTCGAGAATATAAACATCACTATTATGCCCTTAATACATAAATAACTATTACTTAAGTAGTGCGAAACCGGAACCTATAATACATATGAGATTCATTGACTGGTCCTGAATTTCGATGAGAATTTCTAATTTTTCTGCCTTACGGTGCTCCACTATTACGCTAATTACATTTTTCACGAGAATATATTGGAATTAGACGTGGAACTAAAAAAAAGTGCCACGCAACTCGTAACTTCCGTTCAGGTGGATGTACACTTGGTACAAAACAAAAAATTAGACTACGACTAAGTCTGGCGAATTATACTAAAGGAACACGAACTTACGCCAACGCGGGAAAAGTGCCAGTTTCTGAAATTGACCGCCGCAGTGTACTATATTTGTTTGATCTCTTCGCCGCTGATTCGCTTCAATAAAACCACCGATTAACCATCAATATGTTTATTTCCCAATATTTGTGTACCTATAGTAGAAGAGAGACACATTGTGCCAACTTAGATTTTATGACGTCCCAAGACCCGCCCAGTGTCTCGCCGCCGCCGTAGATGACGTAGGTAATCTTGAATGGTTCTTATCTATTACCTAAAGCAAAATGGCTACACGTGGTTTGTATCTTGCCTAAAGTAAAATGGGTTCTTATCTTAGATAATGTGTGTCGATAATGATTTAGGGAACTTACTTCGATTATCTCTGAGAATTTTGACCGATTTCGTGAAATATGGACTTTTGATTCGATCGATTAATTTATTTCGCGGATTAATTCGGGGTTTTTAATTTGATTCGCGTATTGATTGTGGTTTTGCTTAATTGGCGGCAATAATTGGCGGAATTAATTTATTGCGCGCTTTGATTCGCAGTTTATTTAATTGAATGAATTTAATTATTTCTTTGTAAATAATATAACGGCAGATTTAAGATGAGGACTATAATGCGAGCTATAATGTTGTAAAACATATAGTGCTTTTATTTGTAGGAGTTTAAATAAGCAGTATAATACATGAAAATGATAATGCTAAGTAATTTTGCATAAGCAAGCATTAAAAACCAATATGGAGTGTCACTACGAGGTAATTGGATTTGATACATCAATAGACTTGTTACATATCGCTACATGTGGCATGGTGTCAACTATGCCAAAATAAAACCACACTGAACATGCAAATTAAATTAAAAACCGCGAAATAAATTAATTGATCGAATCAAAAGTCCAAATTACACGAAATTATTCAAAATAAGTTCTCGAAAACATCATCGACCACGCAACGAAACTCGCCAGCATCTCTCAACGTGATTATGGGTGGAATTCATAGATATTACTTAAGACTTGCACTTTACTCATCCTTAACGCTATTCAAATCATTTGTCAAAGTGACGCATGGCATTAGATTAGTGCTGTAGTAACGCGCGAAATACCGACAATTTAGTAGGAATATGAGCAGTTAATATAAGTTCCACTTAAACTAAACTAAAAAAACGACCTTGATCCGCCTTACCTTAGATACAAACCAAACCACACGAGACATTAGCTAAGACAAGAACCCATTTTACTTTAGCCAAGATAAGAACCATCCACGGGAACAAGACAGTGAGTGACGTGTTACGTCACATAATCCAATATGGGGTTACATAATAATAACAAGATTGTAAAATAAAAATACAAGTTGCGTTTTGATTTCTTGTTGAAGAAACTACGTATATCAGCGTGTAGGTACACCAAATTAGCGGCCCCGTTCCTCAGAGTGATAGTTTTTTAATAAGTGGCGACCGTGACAGGACAAGTGGGTAAATTTAGGTGGTGTACAACAAAAAGTTGAAGATGACTGAACCACTCAAAAAACGACGTACTGTAGCCCGCGGTGCTTTTACTCGAGCTTTCAATACCTTTATGGAGACGGTTTGTACGGAAACCACTTTGGACGTTAAGCAAAGCGCGTTTCAATTACTAGAAATACGGCTGAAAGAATTAGATATCAGTCAAGAACATTATAACAAAAAGTTGTTTCAGAGTGACATGTCGGAAGATGAAATTAGTGCTGAATTGGAATCAGATGATACGTACCATAAACAATTTATCGACGCGAATATCGCAATGAATAAATTTCTTGCATCTGCAACACAATCTCCTGAAATCGTTCCGTCATTTACACAGAAAGCGTTATCGAAATTACAGATACCGAAGTTCGAGGGATCGGTAAAGGAATGGCTTCCTTTTTGGAGTCAATTCAAAAAGTATCACGAAGATCCGACTTTAAGCAATGAAGTGAAGTTTCAATACTTGTTACAGGCTACAGTCGAAAAATCTAGCGCCAAGAATATAGTAACCAGTTTTCCTCCCACGGGAGATAATTATGAAAAAGCGATAGAAAGTTTGAAGAACCGTTTCGGACGAGATGACCTCGTGAAACAGTTTTATGTACGAGAGTTATTAGCCCTTGTACTTCAGAATGCGTCTGACACAAGGAAACCGAAACTGTCAGATTTATATGACAAATTGGGATCGCATTTACGGGCACTCAATTCATTGGGTGTAATGAAAAAGGACTACGCTACGTTATTGTATCCTTTGGTTGAATCTTGTCTTCCTGAAGAGGTCCTACGAGCATGGAAGCAGTTCAGTAGGAAAGACGGTTTAACAACTGAATCGCATGACCAGCTGACCCAATTGATGACGTTCCTGGAACTAGAAGTGTGCGATCAGGAGACTATTAAGATGGCAATGACAGGCTTCAACATTACAGCGAACCAAGAAGGAAGGAAGCAGTTGCGAGGGAAGCAAACCTATGAAGTTCAAGGTGATGTAGCGACTGGCCGCTTGCGCGCATATTGAGTGCAATCCCGGGACGTGATGGGATTAATCGTGTTTTCATTTTAAAAACAAAAAATGGGATAGTAAAGAGACCAATCCAAAAATTATATTCACTAGAAATATCAAAATCAACTTTTGATAAAGTAATAGCTGATTCTGTAAGTCAGGGTGGTAAGCCTAGTAGTTAAGATGTAGATAATTAGTAGTTTAGTTAAAGTATTCAATGGTTAAAGCGAAGAAATAATTTTAAGATTTTGTATTTTCTATTCTTCTTGTATTGTTTCCGAAAATTTGTAATTTCCGTAAACGGGGGGGAGTATGTTAGAGATGGCTTGGTAAGAAAAATAATATAGTTCGTGTTGGTATGGTTACATAATAATAACAAGATTGTAAAATAAAAATACAAGTTGCGTTTTGATTTCTTGTTGAAGAAACTACGTATATCAGCGTGTAGGTACACCAAATTAGCGGCCCCGTTCCTCAGAGTGATAGTTTTTTAATAAGAAGCGTCTATTGTTAAACTATTAAGCAAAGGTCTTCATAAGTGAAAAAAAGTTGTCATGAAATCTAGCATACCGTGTGCTGTCATGATGCGCGGTGTCTGTTTTGTTACACGGGTACATCTTCAAAACGAAACAGTGAACGAGTTGAGTAGGTTTTGTTTGTGATACGGCACACGCATCCTAGATTTCATAAGTTATCTAAATATTGAATCACGAATTTCTATTTTTTGTATATCAATAATATGCATATTTCGTACAAAAATTGATTGCTCTATTGAAGTATTTAAAAAAAAACAAAGGCATTGCGTTTTAAAAACAACAAATTTTTCGTATCTCGCCAAATAAAAGAGATATTGAGGTGACCGTCTTATCTCGAACGCACTGTACAGTTTAGGCTGGATTTTAGATAAGATAATGAAAAAAGAGGATTTTGTTAATTCTCTCATTAATGACCAAATCACATATTTATTACATAAAAATAGCAAGAATAAGTTACAAACCTATATTTAGAAGATTTTCACCCAAAGGCGAGTACATTTAGCAAATTTTCCCGAAGAGCTGTATGGACACAAGCAAGAGACTAGCACTTTTAAGCGTAGTAAATATCTCAAAGGAACACTGCGCACATTTGGGTTTAAACAAGCGCGTTACGTTTACTAGAAGCATCAGTAGTTAAAATTTCAAAGAAAATCATGCGTACATCTGATTTTTTACGATTTGCACCATACACGATAAAATGTACGTAATGTTCTATGGGTTTCTCGAGTTGAACCATGTATTTCGAAATAAATTTGAACAATTTATAAACGTTGCCCACTGCTCAGGCGTCAGTCCATTTATGCTAAATTTAGATTTATAAATTAATCAATATTCTGCTCCCGTTAAAAATACAAAATATCATGCGGATTAAATGTGTGAAGTGCAACAAACGTGTTTTCTTTGGCATATTTACAACACAACGTTATATATGGTCATGAACAAGTACATGCTATCATCATTTTATACCAGGTGATTTATTTATCTTGAGACGATTTAATAACTTGATGGGAACATATTTTTTAGAAGAAAGTTTCATACAAACGTTGTGGTGTGGAATTCTTATAGAAATGATAGCGAAATAATTGGCTATTTTTCTTCTGTATTATTTGACGAACATTAAATTTGTTGGGATAGATTGAATTTAGTTGTAGAGAATTCGAGAGAATTCTAGAGAAAGATAGCTTTAAGGTTGATGTAATATTGTAAAAAAATGCCAGGTGTGTTCATGAACGCAACAAATTTTGAGTTTCATGTTAGTTTGGTCAAACCGATAGAAATTTGTAAAATAAAATGTGTTAAAGCAAGTGAATTTTGTGTTAAAATCTAGTTGTTTTGGACTTCTGAAGTCATTTACAGTGAAGGACAACCGGATAACAGTTTCATTTATTTTGATATACATATTAATAAACAATAAACTGCACCAGTTTAGACAACGAGCGACAGTCACTTCCGATTGACGAATATTGACCAAAATTTAATCAATTAGTCCCCTGACCATTGTCTACCTATTACTGAAAACAGAATTGGGAAATTCGAAACCGTTAGTGAGTTATCATGCCCAAAGACGGACGGTCGGACAGAAATTCCAAAATCATAAACTCGCTTTTTGTCGTTCGTCAATAACGACTCTAATTCGTTTGTTGTGAAATTTGGTTTAGTATTTAGAAGTTAGACGTAGTAAGATGGGAAAATTTATAACTTCTTTTAGGGTTGTCCTTTATTATTACATATAGCCAAAATACTATGTTAAGCATAGGGTGAAAACGAAAAGTTTGACTTCTTTGGGCTGTTATCATATCTACTACCCATGTAAGTTGGAAAAAGGTAAAAACTATGTCTTCTAGAAATGTTTACGTAGAATTCAGTAGCGTAGTAAAAAAAATTTTTGGATCACCGTTTCTGAGATTTGACCCAATGTTGGTATTTTTTAAATGCAACACCTTATGATTGGTATCGGCTGCCATGAGTACAAAAAACAAAATCTCCATGAATCTACTATTTAAAAATGGTAAAAAATAAGGTTTTAATTTTTGGCTCATGGGTAAAATTTAAACAGCATATGCATGATGAAAGCGCATTTTTGGTAATACAGATCAGTATTTTATTAGCAAAGATTAAATTATCGATTTCACGAGTAAGTTAACTCAAAATAGACTAGAGCTCTCTGCACATCTACACTATAGCAGAGAGCTTTTAATGAAAATTTGAAGTCTCTAGCTATTGTAATTGCTGATAGCTCATCCGGACAGCCAGCCAGTTAAAGTGAGCCAGCCATAACGAATATAATAGCGTATTTTTCTCAAAAATGTGCTAAAAAGTTAAAAGTTTCACACATCAGGGTCGCGAAATCCGCGTCTCTACCTTTAAAATCAGCTGATATGCCGCAGTCTCAACCAATATAGGTACATAGGTACTACTTATCTATACTATCGATTGATGCTTTAACCATTTATTACGGCATTACACTGAAATTGGGAAATAATAATAATAATAGTTTATTGTCCAAACAGAATAGTTCCATAAACTAGGACAATATTAGGTAAGATATACATGTAGTGCGAATAATAACCGAAAAAAAAGAAAAATTTTAAGCATGACATAAGTGAAAATAAAAAAAATAAAAAAATTGAGAATTATTATTTTAGTTAATTAACGGAATCTAATAATATACTAAGGGTGGTATTAAATATATCAACAACGTGGGCTATGCTATTATATTGATTACACATGGCGTATATAGGAGAATTTTGCAGTATTTGGGTTCTACAGAATGGCAACGAAAAAGTGACGGTATGTCTAGACGACAACCGTGGAATTGCGAATGACATATACCTATATAGTACAGGACAATCTATATTGTTACTTAAAAATTTATACAAGAAAGCAATAGAATAATGAACTAAATAACTCACAATACCATATTCCTACCCCTGCAAATCAACTTTCCTTTTTAACACACGCTATAGAATGCCCTACAATCTTATTATGTGCGCACATTACGGCGGGAGCAATAATTAAATGAACCGGCATCGGCAATGTAATAAACTGAATACAATTGAGTGCCTACACTTACATAACAGCCTACATTTCTCTCGATAAGTTTAATTCCTTTCGTCTATACCTAACGTTTTCAATTACTTAAAATTGTTAATTTCCAAATCAGTACGGTAGAGCAAGGTTCACCCAAGTATTTATTTTACCTTTTATGGTGGTTATACAAACAAACAAAAATTACTTACAAAGCGTACTGTAATGTGAGGGAATAAATCAGAGAAGAACCAACCTGAAACAGAATTAGAAATTATTACACAATTAGGATTACTTAAAAATAAGAAATAGAATCACTGAATAAAGTCGAAATAAATAAAGTAAGAGTCTTTTCCATTCTTATATTTTAAACTTACAATGTATAGACAGACGTAAACTTTTACATTTAGTTATTTGCTAACTTTCTTTTAATGATTGTATTGTATTGAAAGCTTTGTGTTCGTAAGTACGAAAGTATAAAAGTCTCATATAATAAAACGTGACGTAAGTATTAAAGTTTCCGATTGTACTCTTTACAGGAAGTAATAAACATGAAAACTCAATAAAATAAAAATTACTTATAATAATTACCGCCACTACCATAAAAATTGTTCTATTTAACGAGGTAACTGATTCAGGTCGACCAGCTGTAGGTACGTATGCTGCATGGATTTGTTAATCCAGACCTCGATCCAGACACATTTCTTGAACTGATACATTTTTAAAGAATTTGTAAATGCTAACCTACTCGTAGCTGTTGACCGCCCTTACGAACATTTGCGAGCCTTACTCATTCGTACTCATTTCGTAAGTGCGACTCTTAGAGAATGATATTTGTAAACAATTTGGAAGCGGACGGGTTGGAGCAAACACTCTATTAACCAATTTTATTAGAGAACCGGCAAAACACCTTTATGTACAGGAACGAAAATTTTCCACTCTGGTCATCATTTTAGATTGGCAACTGTACAAAAACTTTAATCAGCTATTTCGTTGGGGACAACCAAAGAGCACATTCAATCTCGCTAATCTACGTATGAAACATGGCCGATTAATATTTAATTATAGTGGGAATAGTCAACAACATTGACGACGGATGCGGGATGAGGAATATCAAGATGTTAGTTCAAAAGGCGACCGATTTGAATCTGGTCGCCCTTGTTCTACCACTAATCACTAAACCTTGCATATTAACTGGTCGAGAATCCAAATCATGCTTATATCGTAAACTACACTAAATTCGGCAATATTAAAGAAAATACAAAAGTAACACATCAAGAACATCGGAGCAATACTAAATCAAGAAATTACGTTTAACACAATAGATTCTGTAGCAGTTTTAACTTGAAATAATTGAAACGGTAACGTTTTAAAAGCAACTGGAACACTGTGATACACTAAAGATTGGTATGAAAACCATTTCTGAAACAAGGTTGTCTTGTGAGCAGGTGGAGTAATCAATCCCTTGAAACGTAAATTGAGTGTATGAACATCCGTTCCAACATTTAGCATTAAGCACGATACTTTAAAAGCTTTCTGTTGTACATCTTAAGCCAATTTGTATTTCAAAGCTTGCATGATAATCGAGATGATAATGTCTCATATTTTCTAATTAAATGGATGTATATGCGAGTGTTGTATTCTTATATTCTATAGGCCGCCAACCGGTGAACGGTATAGTTGCGTTAGTTATAGGAACCGGCAGGTAAGAAGGCGAGAGATGACTCACCCCCACTATTCAAATTCTATTAATTGCACTTATTGGTGCGCCACACTGACACCTCCTGCAGACTGTAAATTACTCATCTGCGCATAGCCGTTTCTCGCCTTCTTAGCTGCCGATTACTGTACCTGGGAATTGTATTTGAAGGAAGTATCCATTATTATTCCTAGACTTTGTGTTTTATGTCCGCAAAGGGCAACTTGGTCTACACGAGGTGGGATTCCAAAAAATATCACTTTTGATTTGGTCACATTAATAACCAAAGAATGCTTCACCGAGAAGGTACACATCTCATCTAGGTCTATCTGAATTTTTTGAAATTGTTGTTAACATGGAAAGAATGTATAAGTTTTCAGCCAAATTTTAAATTTGAACGTGTCGAATGGGCCTAAAATTGCACCTTGAGATACTCCTGCCTTAATAACTGGAAAATTGGACGATGTACAACGTATAGTTACTTTCTGAAAGCGATATTTAAGGAACTTCGCAGTATAGCACAAAAAAAGCCCTGATTGTATAATTTACATGAAAAAAACCTTTGTATCTGCTTCTATCACATAGAGAGAGCGTATGCGCACTCCTTTACAATCGATACCTACACCACGAGCAGTTACCTGTTAGCTGCGTCCTTTTCTATTACACAGAATAATACGAGGAATAATACGAGGAATAATACACATGTTTCTCTTTTATTTGTCGCGCGCTACTTAAAATTGCCACAAACGCACTGTACCGTGTGAAAGAGGAGGGCGCAGTGTAGGCATCGATGAAAGATAGTGCGCAGGATGTCGCCGACCTCACATCATGTATCCCCGTCCCTTTTACTTACGCCCCTTCCCCCTTCTCGGTAGTTCCGTGCTCCTCGTCTTTCTACAAGCGTTCTTCTACG
Organism: Photinus pyralis; assembly: GCF_008802855.1. Taxonomy (NCBI): domain Eukaryota; kingdom Metazoa; phylum Arthropoda; class Insecta; order Coleoptera; family Lampyridae; genus Photinus; species Photinus pyralis. Next base: position 8,028,898 of record NW_022170403.1, read on the forward strand.
GGCCTGCATTTGCTGCCAGCCAGCCAGTTAATTGAACTAGTTGGATCTATCATACTACATTGTCAGTTTCAGTTTATTAAACTTCTCCCATTTAAGTACGCAAATGTATCAGCGCCTTAGAGAAATCCTGGGAAGAGAGGTTAGTTCCTTGGTGTATGATGAACAAAAAGTAATTTATAATTTTCATTTTTCATTCAATCTACTCAACCGTTTAGTAAAGTTTGAGTGCTACTATCGACCAGATTGAACAGTGATTTCCTATGTTAGTAGGGATCGAGGGGAATCACATGTTTTTTCTTGTTGCAAGAGTAACAAGCGAGGTAACAAGATAAATTTTGAGTGAACTAGTTCGTGCTACCCATAATGCGATAAATTATAAAGCAATCATTTAGCATTTATCCCCATACTTACTCTCGTTACACTATCAGAGATAAAGAATATATTTGGCCAGGGGAATTTCAGGAGATCCGAGGCAATATCACATTGAAATTCATTAATCTTTCATTGCTTTATACTGCACGTTATGAAGTGCTGGAAAATTAAGATTGTAATATGTATATAGTATCGCAATCAGAATAGGTAGGCACTGCCATTCCGAAGTCACGAACCAAATTTGATATTGGGCACCAAAACTACATATACATTGTCAGTGGCGGTCCCGGGGAGGAGGCCGTGCCCCCCCCCCCTCCATTGTCCATTTTTTTCATCAATTTTGTGTCGATCTCATTTCCATTATTTTTTTCCGTGTTGGGGCAAATTTCGGGTTTGCCCCCCCCCCCCCTTACCAAATCCTGGGACCGCCACTGTACATTGCTTACGTTCACCAGACAAAGCGCTTCATGGGCGCTACCTAAAGGCGGGAATAATCACCAAGGTTTGTCGCACAGTTGCTGTCTCATAGCACTGTCGAAATGTACATACCACCCTAAGTCGGGCATACGGTGGTATTTACATCTTGGCAGTACTATCAGACGGCACCTCGCGCGAGAAATCTTGCTAAGAGTATTCTCGCCTTTATGCCATGAGTCCATACTCACGCCGCCGTGACTTCACACCGCGAACAACCTCGATCGTCACGGACCAAACTTTACCTCCACGGGTGTTCGTGGCGCGAGTCTGGATCCGTCTTTAAAGGTGACGTTTACACTGAAAAAGTGGAAATTTATTTCCACAATAACTTCCTTCTGGGTATACCTACAGTTTTGGTTGAAATAACATTCATTCAAATATATAATGTTGCAGGAAACAAAAATTATTTAGCTAATTCCTGTACTTTCGCCGTTATTTAGGAAAGAAGTTCTTAAAAAACTCCCATATAAAGTATATATCTTTCATTTTTATCACACACTGATAAAAATTTGTTATCAAATTTAACTTCATTCGCAAGCTTAAACCTTTAGCAACCATCGGTCGTTAACAGAAATTCATTTTTTTACCTCCAAACAAAGTTATCGTAACAGAAATACTCGTACAATAAATGAAACTTTGGAACCAAAGACCCAGTACTAAACGACACTATTTTAAATAAATTGTTATTTATTTAATTAAAACAAGCCCAATTAATAGAGAATTGAAATGAATGAATTTGTTACAAAAGGAAATCTGCATTGTTTACAATCAAAAAACACACACCAACATGTGAAAGCACTATAATCTAATCAACAAAACTTATTTCAGATGTAAATATGTATGTAGTTCAATTGCGTATTCGGCGACTATGTCGCGTACATTTGTGGGCTTTTGACATCCTCTTTGGTGACAATGTTACTTCCTTTTAATAGTAATTCGCACATGTGCACAGGAATTTTTATCTCTTCTATTTTTGAAAGAAAAAAATTTCAGAATGCGAACCTTCCACTTTACACTTTATACACAATACAAATAAATGAACTGTGTTTATAACATGAGATCTCGACTTTCAGAAATACAAAATTTTTAATTCATCAGTCTATGGTGTTACCATTTTATTGTTGCTTTAATTAAAAGTTATTGAATTGCAAATTCAACTATAGATAGACCAAACCGTCGAGGATTCGGTGAATTTAATTACGTTGTAGGGTCATTGAGACTGTATAATCTCTGTGAATGATTAATGTTTGCATTTATCACAAGCTGATAGTGGTTAGAAGTATCATGGACGAGTAGACGTTATAAGTATTAATTCAAAAAAGGGGCAGCGTAGAAAGAGATTTTGTTTGAAGAATGAATGCTGGGGACACACGGTCCGGCTGTCCGGGTAAACGCCCGTCCGAGTTTTGTCCGGGCTCCGGATGATACAGAAGTGCATTGGGATAATGAGTCAAGAACATACGGAACCCGGACGGACGGGAGCGAAGGCGCCGGGGTGTATTTCTCAACTGATCATCCGAGACCCGACCGAGCGTTCACCCGTCCGAGAGATGGCGGGGCATTGTGTGAATTGGCGGCAACACAGCTGGGCAGCGTATTGGCATTTATTCAGAGCAGCTCTGGTCTGATTCGCGGTATACTATGGCTTCACATTATGCGCAAATTGATTATCTACTGCGATTCAGAGCACCGATGTGGTTTAAACTTTAGTGTTCTGAAACACTTTATATAATGAGTTTATATAAAGCGCGTCATACACACAAGAAGTGTGTTTTTATTGTTACCTTTGCAAGAAAAGTATATTTTTTGTTGTTTGTGTGGAATCAAGGTTCCCAAACTGCACTAAATGATCTATAAGGAGGTATTGGTTGAAGTGTGCAACGAGAAAACGTTTTCAATGATCGGATATTTGGAACTAGTAGAACATGCATTTAAAGCGAAATGTAAAATAAAAACGGGTGAAGAGATTAACAGTGTTTGGTGCGACAAGTGGTTAGCTGATTTTGGTAATAAAACAAACACTAAACCGAGCACTAAACCATATCGGTGCTCTGAATAGTAGTACAGAATGTCAATACGCGTCCGGGCAGTTTCTCATGTTGATCTCCTGTATACGAAGCTGTGGTGATATCTTATGGAGCACTTCATCGAAAGTGGAGACAAGACATCCGAAAATCGAATTCTTTTGCTTCCTGAACAATTTGTTTTTGTTCACTAACTCTTCTTCCTGCCTGTTTTACAGCTGATGGGATTAAAGCTGGGCCTGTTGATCGTTAATTTACAGGAATTATGAATAAAATCTTCATAAAGTTTATTCCTGGTTTTACATCTCAAATCATTTGCTTTAGCCGGTAAAACTAACGTTCTTATTGCAGATTTTGCAAGTTTATCAACAGGCCCCACGCAATTGCATCAGCATAAAACAGGCAGGAAGAAGTCTCAGTGAACAAAAAGAAATTGTTCAGGAAGCAAAAGAATTCGAATTTACTTCGAATTGCTTTTATTGCGGTAAAAATGCAGAAAAAAAGAAATAATACAGATGTTTTAACTAAAACAGTTGAACATAAGATAACAAAAGAGAATATTTAAGCCAGGATTTAAGCAAACATTAAAGAGAAGCAAGAAGACAGACTTCGAAAAAATCTTTATTAACATCCAACATGTTGATTTATCATGTCAAAAACCGTGTACATCTTAAAACTGTTTTTCCAGTTTTTAGCGATTTTCTTGAAACCCCTACGACATTTCGCAAAAATGAGAATGAAAAACGAATATGTTACGTTCACGTTATGTTCACGTTATGTGAAAATAGTGCAGATACAAAAATTGGTCATTTGTTTAATCTCTATAACTTTTTCGTCTAAAATTAATAGTTTCGCCACAATTTGCAAAACACCACTTTCCACCCCTTTCAACCTCCGGGATTTCACCCGCGGAAAAATTCAGCGGTTTTAATTATTTTTTCCCAATTTCTATTCATTTCACCTGCCTGAAAAACCCGGTTTCGCCCGGTAACTAATTTGTAATAGTACATTATATATCAAGGTAGAGAAGTACAGTATTATTGCCTGAGCACCAAGATTACATCTCGAGGCGCTTGCGCCGAGGGGTGTAAGGTGCGAAGGCAATAATAGACTTCTCTACCGTGGTTATATATACTATTTTTTTCACTACTAGCACTTGAAGTCCTCTAAATTAACATATTATATTGATAAGAAAGTGAACGGTTGGACAGAATTTTTTGTTTCTTAATTTAACATGTCAATCAAGTATGTAGAAGTACAAGTCAAACAGGCCGTAATTTGTTCTGTCATTGAAATATTTTCAAAGAGTAATTTCGTTCGAATTTTTTCAAAATGTGATAATTTTAGGTATGTAATTTCTCTAGAAATGGCGGATGGTGGTAATTATTCATTTTAGAGAACTTGTCCAAACGTTTATTCAGCGAAATTTCGGGTTGTGTTTTCTAAAAGTGACAGCGTGACAGTTCTCATTATTGACTACTAGTTAATAATGTCCACATTATTAACCACTTTGAACAATTGCCGAGAAAGCCTACTTTACAAGCGGAAAAAAGGTTAATAATCATGTCATCAGGCGCTAGTAGTGAAAAAAAATATTATATAGCTTATGGACTATAACGATTATGTGTGCGTTTGGGCCGTTTGGACATCGGTATCAACAGACGAATTTATGGGGTAGGCCAAACTACAGAAAAACGTCGTTAGATGCTTTTTGCCTATAAAAGCTTGACGGGATGGATTTCTAAATCACTTTTTGCGGGCGCGGTAACTCTACTATAAAGACGAAGAGTTGATAAAGATTCTTACTTGCATGCTTGGATTGATAATATAATTAATGCTCCAATTAATGCATGGGAAAATTCTTTGAGACATTTAATAATTGCAGTCCGAAGAATGTAGGTAACCTTCCATTATATTTTATATCACCTTGACTTGACTACAACAAAATTTAATTAGTACTGAAATATTTAATAACGGCACGATATCCTCGTCACTCGCCAATTAATGTTATGTAAGTCACCGTTAGTCCAACAAGAAATGCAATTGAACGTCTGTGCCGCAAAAAAGAACGTGCTATAAGCAGAGGAATTTGGGCGTCCAAGATCGCAAACATTTTAAATGACAGCTGTCAATCTTCCGCTCTTTGATTTGTTCCATAGTTTTTAGCGCATTTCCACAAAAATAAAAAAAAATGCGCTATTGTGGCCACTTTGTCCGTCCGTCCGTCCGCTCATTTTGCGACGCTACTAGTTCTTTATCTTAAGAGCTATTGTTCTACTTTTTTCGCTATTTGGTTCGTTATGGTGTCGAGTCTTGTACCAAGGAAGGAATTTTTCTGTACCGCTTACAAAAAAAGTTATTGTAAAAAAAACAAAAAACCGTTTTTTTACATGTTCCATAATTTTACACTTTTGCCGTTTATTAACGATCCTAGAGATCGTTTATAATTTTGCATTGCTATCTGTCGTCTGCATGCTGGTCTGTCCGTCTGTTCCTTTGTCTGTCTGTCCATCTATCTGTCCGTGTGAACGATAACTTTGTTTAGAAATGTTCGATCGCTTTTACATCTCCGTTAGTTATGAACTGAATTGCATGAAATTCAATATGGCATAGCTTTAGCCATATAATACGCAATGCCAAAAGTTGAATCGAATCGATTCAAAATTCACAGTGCCCTTTTCGCATCTCGACCATTTATAAACCGAATTGCAAACTTTTTTACTTATAAAAGTATTTGAATGAAATTTGATACATAGGCACTTGTAATAAACGAAAATCAAACGCCAATTTCAAAATTTGGTTTTGCGCATGCGCAGTGCCAACTTTTTTATTTGCGGAAGAATTTACACGAAATTTGATACATAGGCACTTGGAATAAAGAAAATCAAACGCCAATTTCAAAATTTGGTTTTGCGCATGCGCAGTGCCAACTTTTTTATTTATGGAAGAATTTAAACGAAATTTGATACATAGGCACTTGGGATAAAGGAAAATCAAACGCCAGTTTCAAAATTTGGCTTTGCGCATGCGCAGTGCCAACTTTTTTATTTATGGAAGAATTTAAATGAAATGTGATACATAGGCACTTGGAATAAAGGATCATCGAGCGCCAGTCTCAAAATTTTCTTTTGCGCATGCGCAGTGCCAACTTTTTTATCTATGGCACCATTTAAGTGAAATTTGATACTTAGGCGCTTGGAACAAAGGAAAATCTAACATTAGTTTTAAAATTTAGGTTTGCGCATGCGCAGTTCCAACTTTCTTATTTAGAAAAGCATTGAAATGAAATTCTTCTCATAAACTGAAATTGAAGTAACACGTCAAAAATGGATTGCCCATGTGCAACGCTATCTTTCATATTTGTGCCCGGATTTTTACGATTTTAACAGAAGTTGCATCTTATAAATGGGAAATGAATGCAAGTGGAAATGCGCTTTATGTAAATCGTTTACGATTACTTTTTAACTTGTTGAATTTAATGGCTCGTATGAAGCAAATGCTACTTGCAAAATTCAAAGTAAATACTCGTAAGTTCCCCCTGAAACTGGGCGACTTAGCAGCGCTGCTTAGCCACGCAATGGGACGCAGCGCAAAACTGCTGAGCAGCCCAGTGTGAAGGGGCATTTACGAGTATTTACTTTGAATTTTGTAAGTATAAGCATATGCTCCCTTTTATTCATATGGGCCAAAGTACAAAAAAAAAAAAAAGTCAATTTTCGTTCGGAGGAGGTAAGTTTTTGGAAAGTCTTAGATCGGAATAGTCTCTTCGAAGTCCGTTACGTACCCCGGCACCACTCCGTTAACCCCCCCCCCCCCTCCCCCCAAAAAACATTTAAACGTACTCTGTTCGAAAACCGCGAGGGTTAGAACGATGCGGTTTTTTAAGTCGATCTCGTATCGATATTCTCCGACTTTACGTCCGACACTTCCCCCCCTCCCTCTTCTCTTCGGTAAATTTCGTATTTTAAAGGTTATTCGGAAACTCCGAGGACCAAAACGATGCGGTTTTCTACGTCCGCGTCTCTTCCGTATCGATCGGTGTGCGTTCCGGAATCGAACAAAGAAGCGAGGCGAGGCGGCGCAGCCGCCGAGGCCGAAAGACGTGTTTTTTTTCGTGTCTCGATGTGCCAAACGAAACTCGGAGACGCGTCGACGGCCCCGACCGACGTAAAATATCGAGTTCCGGAGTGCCCACGTACGGAGACGACCTTTCGAATCGAAATTTTCCAAAACTTTATCGCGTAATCGATATTCCCGAGGGGGCAACTCGAAAATTCAAAAACGTCCCCGATTCGATCGATCGACACGTCGGACGTTGCATTTTACCTCAAAGGACACGTTACAAAAGGTTTCGTCGAAATACGAGTCCTACTTCGAAAGTTATGCGAAAAAATTAAAAACGAAAAAATTTCCATACTATCCCTTTCCTTCGAAAAAATCGAAAAAAAAAATTGTCAAAAATCGTCGCTTTTTCGACGTCATCTTATGCGTTTTGACGCGGAGATTGCAAAAACGAGAAAAAATTCTAATAAAAGATTTACGGTTTCGACGCTAGAGGGCGCTTTTTGTTTTTCGAATTTTGCGTCCCTTTACAAAAAAATTCGTAATTTCGTCAATATATATATTCGTATGAATAAAAGTAAGCAAATGCTTATACTTGCAAAATTCAAAGTAAATACTCCTAACTGCCCCTTCATACTGGTCTGTTTAGCATGGTTTAGCAGCGGTGCACTGCGTCCTGTCCTTCTGCTTAGAAGCGCTGCTAAGTCGCCCAGTGCGAAGGAGCACTTACGAGTATTTACTTTGAATTTTGCAAGTATCAGCATTTGCTTCCTTTTATTCATACGGCCCATTGTGTACTTTTATAGGCCGGTTATCATTTAGACAGGCTGTGCGGCAACTGCTGCACGGTGGTTGTGTCGTGCTGCTATAAATCGCAACTTTGCTTTACCCATCTGAATAACATTTGATATATAGTTTCCGTTTGCATTTGAGAGGCTAGGCGAAAGCTGTGTGCAGGCTATGCACCAGAAATCACTTTGCAGGCCGGTTTTTGCTGCTTATACAAGGTGACTGATTTGCCGTGCACAGTATTAGGCGATGTGTTAGGTATGACAATCGCTCAATCCTTTAGAACCGCAATGTCTGTTACATGGAAAAAAAGGTGCCAATTCTTGACAGGAAGTGAATCACGATATTGTTTTGTTTGGATATTCTTACTGCGACAGGAACAGTCACCAGGCTTTATACACACAAACAGGACTGGCACAGGTCTACTGAACAATCATATTTTTATTAAACAGGCCTGTTTAAAAACGCAAATGACGCATCACGTGACTTTCACCCAGACGAGTACCGTGAAACCTCACTGTCTGGCTTGTCACGGGACTGCCATAGCTGGCTCAATATCCACACCAAATACGACTTTTTGATTTTTTTATGGAAACAATTTTCATTTCATGAGTTTTCAGCGCATTTCCCAATGATTTCCTTCTTTTTTTTTTAAATATATATTTTTATCTACGACTATTAAATAACGCTCAAATAACGTCACTATATTTTAGCGAATTATGATATGCATTATTATCGGTTCCTCTAAAATCCTTATATACAACTACTTTATGTCACTATATATTTCTCATAATTGCATATGTATAAGTAAGGTATAAGTTCATAATTGCATATGTACTAAAAATAGAACCGCCCATCTCGTATGTACTACCTGTCAGTTTTGTTTTGAATTAAGCATTTCTTAGGTTAGAAATGAGAGATTTCGGGTTACGTACGCTTAACTTTGTAGGTTTATTTGAAAAACAATTAATACAGGAACTTGATCCACCGCCTATGACGAGATATGTGCGATATTTATAAAATGGGATGAAATAAACTTGTAAAATACCTGAAGTCATTGGCAAGTTCAGGCAACGTTACTTAAGGACAGATACCTTCGCTGATACAAATATTCTGCATGAGCATGAATAAGGTTTTTGTTTGTATTTAAAGTATCTATACCTTCATATTCACAAGGCATTATTTGTAGCATAATGGATTATCGGAAGCCCCATTTGAAGATTATGCTAGGTATAACCTATAAGTTTCAGCCTTTTACGAAGAGAAATATGTTTCGTACAACGTATGTGGTATTGTTGTCAAAATTGTGCCACGATACAAAACAATAACATATTGTAAACTCGTTGACAATAAAGGATACAAATTGTCGTAGCACTTAACCACAGTTTTGCATGATTTATTTTAAGAATTGATAATTCGTAACAGGACTTACATACTAGGCATTGACCAAATTACTTAAATAGATGGCTACAATATGTACGTTAACTAATAAAAAACACCTCTTGCCCTTAAATTTGCAATAAAACTATGCTTTTATTGCTTAAACTTCGTTTCTAAAAGAGGAAGAAACTTCTTGGATGCAGGTCGGAGAAGCGTAACGAAGTCTTTGAAAAATTAGATTATGTATGCGAAACAAAATATTGTATTCCATTTGGCAGCTGTGTAACAATTTCTGCAGGCATAATTGATACATCGGGATCGGATTTAGAGAATAGTTGTACATAGGTACATCACATAAATATCCACCTTACTTTACTTCCATAGGTTATGTCACAATCTAAAACAATGAAAAATGAATGACAACCATTTATATTAGCAATAATCTTACGTGTAGGTAATTACGTGTTGAATTAATGACTTCTGGGAACTTTAGATAAATTGCATATTTAGTTCGCCACTTGGGTACATTGCGATACATTGAATTAGATTTGAGGTTAAATACCGTCCACGAATGAACGAACGCAAACCAAACCATAGGCGTACATTGCGCTACCGCTATGAAGTTGCTACGTTTCAAACTGATTCAGATGCCGCATTTTCTATTTAAATAAATAGTCGTAGATAAAATAGCGTATTTTACTTGCATATAAAGGCGATTATGACACTCGGAAAAGTTACAACACTCGCCTTCGGCTCGTGTTACAAACTTCACCTCGTGTCATAATCGCACACTTTATATGCTCGTATAATAATATACTATTATTGCCAGCTCAACAATTAACATTGTTATACATAGCATAGATAACATATATATGGGTAAGTTAATTGGAAAATAACATTAAAGACTAATTCGTTGCGTCTTAAGAATAACAATACTGTTGTGATTGAGTATGTTAGTCACTTCCTTCTTCAGAGGTTATCAGGTCTTGTGGTAGCTTACGTTTGAGTCTAGTGTGAATGTTTCTTTGTAGTGTATTGCTCCACTGCACTCATGTATGTTTTTAATGAAGTTTTTGGTGCATTTTATACATGTGGTCTTGAATTATTGGGGTAACTCCTAGTTCATAATGTAGTTGGGCATTTCTCACATACCATGGTGAATTTACAGCTATACGCAGCACTTTATTTTGCAGCCTCTGTAGTTTTTTTATGCTTGTTTTAGAAGTGTTGCACCACACCGGTAATGCGTACAAGGCAAGGGGTCGAATGAGGGATTTATATAAGAGTATTGCGCATTCAGGTTTTAGGTGTGATTTTCTATTTATTAGTGGATATAGCTGTTTGAGTCTGCTGTAGTACTGTATTAATTTTTGATTAATGTGATAACTCCAAGTTAATCTTGTGTCTAGATACACGCCTAGGTATTTGATTGCCGTGTACTGTAGTTGTTATTTCAGGCATGTCGGATGTAAAGATGTTGAATAGGAGCGGTCCTAGTATGCTGCCCTGGGGTACCCCGGCTCTTATTTTTTTCACTTCTGATAGATTAGAGTTTACCCTGACATTAAAGGTACGATTTTCCAGAAATGAGAATAGTGTTGCTTTTAGGTAGTTTGGCATTGCTATGCTTAAGATCTTATCCTTTAGTCCCTCTATCCATACTTTGTCAAAGGCCGCTGAGACGTCTAGAAAAACTGCTGCGGTGTATTGTTTATTTTCATATGCTTTTTCGATTGTTTCACTGATTCGCTGCAGTTGATGGCAGCCTCGAATGTTTACTTCGAAATCCAAACTGGAATTTTGGTAGTATATTGAGCGCTTCTATATATACTGTTGTGCGTTGATGTATGATTTTCTCAAATAACTTGGATAGCGTTGTTAGAAGACTGATCGGTCTGTAGTTTTCTACCTTCTGGTCTTTTCCTGGCTTATTGAACATTATTATTTCGGCGTGCTTCCATTTCTGGGGGAAATAACCTAGTCGCAGACATGCATTGAATATTGATGTTAATATATTTTACTGCTTTTGTTGGGAGGTGTTTCAAAATTACGTTCGGTATTAGATCGTATCCCAGAGATTTTCTTTTTGGTAAGGAGCCTATTATTTTCCTTATTTCCTTGGGGGAAGTTGGTTTAATGCGTTCGGATATTATCGGTACGTTTCTTTCTAGTAGCTCGCCGAAAACCAAAACAAAAAACGATCCCAATGGTAATCGGGACGTCAAAAAAAACCTCTTTGGAAGTAGCACCAAAAAAATGCTTCCTATATGTATCCAGATTGAAACCGCGCACACTACGGAAGATCTGGTGAACTACCTTCGAGATGATTTTCCGGAAGTCGCTTGCGAACAACTACCGTCGAAATTTCCTCAACACTATTCAAGTTTTAAAATCACCCTTGATCTTCATAACTACAATAATGTCTTAAAAGAAGACTACTGGCCGTCGGGTACCTATGTGTCTCGTTTTTTTCAAAAGAGACAGGTGAAAACCGTGAACAGTTAACCAACGTGACTCACTTTGACTTTTTGTTAATGAACTGCCGTTCACTAACCCAAAGCAAAATCAACTTCATTACGAGTGACTATCTAAATGACAACAATAAGTTAAATTTCCTGTGTTTCACAGAAACCTGGTGTACTAAGGAAACTGTAAACTATGTAAACTTTCCGAGCTTCAAAAGGGCAGCCAGCTACTCCAGATCCATTCATAAAGGCGGTGGGGTTGGTATCTGGTGCCGCGAAAACATTGATGTATCCCCTCTAATTCTTGACCAGTACTGTGTTGAAAAAACTTTCGAAGTATGCGGTCTAATCTGGAATGCCAACGTCAGGTCCAACACAAATAAGATTAGTACAACGAAAGTTATCATCCTGATATTCTATAGGTCACCTGTTGGCGACTTTAACGAATTTTATCTGAAACTAAATTGTGTTTTAGATATGTTATTCGACCAGAATGTTCATTTTATACTATCGGGAGACTTGAACGTGGATCCCACGCGTGATTACCTATCCTTTAACATGGTATCTAATTTATTAAATTCTTATAACATCTCTAGTCTAGTAAACACTCCTACTAGGGGCGATAAACTATTGGACCACATTTTCTCCAACCTCGACGGCATCAAATACAATGTCCAAGAAAATTGTATCTCAGACCACCACACCGTATTTTTTAAATCTAATTTAATTGCCGCTAGCAATACCAAATGTAGCCGAAGACGTGTTCGTCGTATTACTCATGATCGAATAGATGCGTTCTGTAAACAATTGCATGACGTGGACTGGAGTCCAGTAACCACTGCAGGTGATATGGACGTGGCATTCAACTCAGTCAACGAGACTCTTATGCATCATTTTAACCATTTCTTTCCATATCAACTCGTCACGGACGCCGATAAAGAAAAAACATGGGTCAACCAAGAAGTGAAACTATCCAGCGCCAACTTAAAGTCTTTTTTCTCAATCCAAAAGCAGCATCCTAATTTACAACCAATCTACAAGATAATGAAGAAACAACACATCGCGCTAGTTAGCACTACCCGAAAAGCTGCGATCCAGAGCAGGATTCTGAAATCTGACAACATGGTCAAGACTGCATGGGCGTTCATAAATCGTAAAGCGAAGAACGACATCGAAAATCTCCAGATACGGACGCAAACTGCTGTTATTGACGACCCATATGATGCGGCGAACACCCTTAACGACCACTTTAAAAACTCCCCGTTGAACACCATTAAGCATATACAAAGTAATGGGAACAGTCTGCACAAAATTCCCATTAATCGAAACACCATTTACCTCTCTCCATTCTGCGAAGCTGAAATAATTCAGCTCATCAACAGAAAAATAAAAAACAAAAAATCAGCCGGGCCGGACGACTTTCCGTGTTTCCTGATAAAATCAATTTCCGTCGCAATCGCCACACCATTAGCACATCTAATAAACTTGTCATTCAATACGGGCTCTTTTCCGGAATCACTTAAATTATCAAAAGTGGTGCCGGTCTACAAAAAAGGGGATAAGGACAACGTAAACAACTTCAGACCCATATCGATAACATCTGTGGTCTCAAAAATTTTTGAGTATTGCTTCCTAGAGAGATTGGTTAACTTTATAACCAAATACAACATACTAACGCCTCACCAATTTGGATTCAGGTCTAAAATGTCAATCTCCGATGCTCTACACTTCTTCCATGAGAAAGTGCTACAGCATATCGGCAAGAACGAATCTCCTGTTGGATTATTCTGCAATGTATAAGAGGAAACGCTCTAAAGTGGCTGGAAAACTTCCTAAGGAACAGAAAGCAGTACGTCTCTTTGCTCCACAGATACAATGGTAGTACCGTTACTGCCTCTTCTGATGTCATAGAACTAAATGCTGGTACTCCCCAAGGCAGCATCTTAGCACCGCTCCTGTTCACGTTATTCACTAACGATATCGTGAACAACGTGAATGACTATGCGACACTCACCTTATATGCTGACAACACAACCGCTGTGGTGTCCCACCGAGAAGGGAGGGAATTAATTGCGAAATGTACAGACACTGTCGAAAGTATTGCAAACTGGTTTAATGAAAACCTACTTTTCTTAAACCAAAGTAAGACCCAACTGGTGCAATTTCACAACCATCAAAACATAAATCTCCCTTACCTTACCATACCAATATCGGGATCCACCTTGACAAACTCAACTACAGCCAAATTCCTTGGTATCACCTTAGATGAAACGTTAAGTTGGAAACCACACAATAACAACCTAATAGTTACATTAAGTCGCATGTGCTACCAAGTACGCTACCTACGCTGCTACCTTGATATCAAGCAACTGCGAATGTTCTACTACGGCTGCGTCGAATCGAGGCTAAGATATGGACTATGCCTATGGGACTCTTCCTCCCACAATGAAACAAGTCTTCACCACCCAAAAACGTATCATTAGATGCATGTGCGGAGCAAAAAGTCTACAGTCATGCAAACCACTTTTCACCCTGTTACGAATTTTACCTCTACCGTGCCCCTATATACTCGAGGTGTGTAAATTTGTATTCCTGCGTAAAGACAACCTTAAACGTAACTGTGACATACACGAACACGAAACGAGAGCTACAAGTAACCTCAGGATACCGTTTGCGAGAACAAATATTAAGAAAGCCAGCCCACATATAATAGGGGCAAAAATGTTCAATTAAACTCCCGTCCAAAATTAAGAACGCGCCGAAACTGTATACCTTCACACGGCAACTCAAAATCTTCCTGTTGGCAAATTTATTTTATTCTGTGGAAGATTTCATCAGATAAATGTTAAATGTCAAATGTTTGTCTTTTGTGTTTAATTGACTTGTCCTATACACTTTGTTTGTCATACAGGATGAATATATATTTATTATTATGGTCGGTGTTTCTTGTGAGAACTCAGGTCTAGCCTGGTTAACTAATCGCACGGATTAAAATCAAGTGACGATTAGTGTCTGTGTCTGTCTGGTGAAGTTATGTAGGGTCCTTAAAAGAAAAAATCACACACGTACATTGGACATCTAGGGATAGTATGTAATTCGTACTTACCAACATACCTATTGATGGGCACAATAGCCAACGCTATCAGGAAAAATTATTATTATTATCCTGTTTACTATCTGTGTTAAATGGGTTGGGCTTGCGGTGATGATGGGAGTAAATGTTTTTTCTACATGTGTGGCGAATGCTGATGCCTTTTCTTCGCCGGTTGTATACGTTAAATTTCCATCCGTTGTCTTAAGATTTTTCTTGTGGTTTTCCACATTCCTGGATCGCCTGGAATTTCCTGTATGAGTTTATTCTAAGAGCGTCTAGTTCTCTTTTTATTTGATGGGTTATGTTGTTGAGTTGCCTCTTCTGTTCTTGACTTCTTTCTCTTTGCCGTCGAAGTCTACTTTTATTTTTAATTAGTTCGATGATGTACCTAGGTGGATAATTCTGATTGTGTGCCTGTGTTCTTGTTGGGGTTTTCGTTGTAGCTTTTATACTGTCCGCTATGTGGGTGGTGAAGTTTGAAATCGCAAGGTCCACGTCATTCTTGTTTTTGAGTCGAGTTAGGCAATTGATGCGTTGGTCAAGTGTTGTTTTGAAAGAATCCCAGTTTACAGGTCCGTTAAGCAGCCTAGGGGAATTCTTCTGGGTTTGTGGGATCGATGAGAAGGACACCAGAACAGGAAGGTGATCAGAATCTAGTTCCGTTATTACCTTTTGGTATATTGTCTCTGTCAATGGTATAAATGGTTGAATATGGAAAATCGGAGATATATTCATGCTGCTCTACTATTCCATAAAGTCATTTAGACACAAGTACCTTCATACTTATGTATGATTAAATTAAGTTCAGCACTAATCGTAGATTGAAATATTTACTTACTCCTCCATATCATAATACAACTCTGTTCAAGAGATCCTTTACGTATCAAATAACTAATATATACAAATCTTTATCGGACTGGTACAAAAAATGGGATCCACCCCGATTTAAAAAATACATCCACAAAATGGTGCTTGACCGTCAAAATTAATAGTGTCACAATTTCATCTTTGACCCATAAATCATCGCAGTAGAATTCATCATCCGATCGTTATCATAATTGTTTTTCATTTCGCCTATCATTCCATTGCACAACGTCTTTGAGTTTAATTATATTAATGAGAGGGCAAAGTGGAAGAACAGAATCAGGTGAATTCTCGCCTGTGCCTGAACTTTGACCCATTTAGTTGCCTTTAGCATTTTCAGTTTAAATTTTAGTTTCTAAGATCTTTGGTTGAAATTTTTGTTTCGAATGTGGTTTGTTTTTAATTTTGTTATTGTTTTTTTCTGAAGGTTAACTAAATAAAACTATTATTATGGTCGGTGTATCTTGTGAGAACTCAGGTCTAGCCTGGTTAACTAATCGCACGAATTAAAATCAAGTAACGATTAGTGTCTGTGTCTGTGTCTGGTTATGTGGTAGTTATAGTGGTAGTAAAAATTAAATAAATAAATAAATAAAATAAAAATTCACACACTCACATTGAAAATCTAGAGATAGTATGTAATTCATACTTACCAACATAGCTATTGATGGGCACAATAGCCAACGCTATCAGGAAAGAGGAAAACCGAGGAAAACAAAACAAAACAAAAAAAATCATTATAATAATTCCTGTAATTTAATTAAATGGAGTTTATCTTATTATTATTATTATTATTATTATTATTATTATTATAAATGAGATTAGATTAAGTTATAGCCGAGGTTATAGCGTAAAGTAATATATTTATATTTTTTATTTTACTTTTTTGTCGTGACTGGCACGCCTGGCGCCCTAAATTACGTGAGCTTTGTCAAACACTCAAACCTCGGTGGCTGTTTCACTGGAAGATCTTTCCAATAGTGCATCAAGATATAATTAATCTAAACTACTTCCTGATGGTTTCCAAGTTTGAGAAAAATCTTTATTTATTTACCGATTTTCGATTCCCGGGAGAGACTTTACTTTTATTGATTTGCAACTGAATATTGTGCTCTACCTGCCTTACTCTCTTTTTTTGGTTAAGGTGATACCAGCAAAATGTTTATCGAGATGTTTATTTATTCACCAACTACGTCGATAAAACCGCAAAACGCATTTTGTCCTTTTCCTGTCTGATTATGTTTGCTTAGCTGATAGATCAAATTCTTCAGTACTCGCCCATTTAGACTATAGAACAGCAAAATACACTGCCTTGATAAGCAGGAGCGACATGTTGAATATGTTCAATCAATCATTATATTATTATGCGCAACTCGCAAGATATGCTGTACAAGACGAGGTACAAGATGGTCAGTATATAAAATGTGGCAAATTTCTTATTCTTTAAATAAAAATAATAAATAATAATAAATTGCGCTTTAATTACAAAGAAATAAACAATATAATGGATTACATAAAACTGGGGCGAGATTCCGTTGAAAGGTCGATTACCTCCCTCCTGCTCTTCCATCTAAACCCCAAAAGTAGATATATTTATTTAAACTAAATAATATTGAAGGCAACCAAACACAAGAAGAATCTTGACAAATGCGTGCAGGCGTGGAATTGCATTTAGTGCTCCAAACAATGTACGACCATGAAAGTATTTTATGACCAAAACCAAAAGGATTCTATTCCGCGTATAGATAGCTCTTCAGTTTAGGTTTAAAGGTATTTATCGGTAGACTTTTGAGTTCTGAAGGAATTGCGTTATAGAGCTTTGAGATTTGATAGGTGAAAGATCGCTCAAAAGCGACCGTTCTATGACAAGGTGTTGAAAGTAGCCCTCTATAACGTAAATTTAAATTGTGGATATCTGTACGAAACGTAATTTTGTTGTACAAATAAGCAGGTGTTTTTGTAATTAATACTTTGTGAAACAAACAAATTGTTCGAAACTCGCGTTGTCTATGTATTGTCATACATAACCAACCAATCTCCTTTAATTTATAAGAAATATGTTCTCTTCGTTTAATGCCAAAAATCAGCCTTAAACAAGAGTTTTGTAAAGTTTGAAGCTTATTACTATCTACAACTTTCAAACTAGCATTATAAAGAATATCACAGAAGTTTGACCTTGGTAAGACTAATGTTTGGCACAAAAGAGTTTTCGTGGAGGTACTTAGGATGCGTCGACTGTTGTATATTAATTTAAGTGCTGCATAACTATTTCGAATGCACCGAGTTACATGTTCTGAAAATCTTAGTTTAGGATCAAGAATTACTCCCAAATTCTTTACAACTTTAGTTACGGCCACTGTCTGATTTCCTACCTGGATGTTGAGTTCTTCTGCACTAGCGTCATCGATGCCAAAACATGTTACAGCGGATTTACCGGAATTTATTTACCGGAATTTAGTATTAATTGATGTTCATTCGATATTTTAGAAATTATATTCAGGTCAAGATTTACCTTCGCTACCGCAGTTTTCAAGTCACTCGGATAAAAAGAGTAATATAACTGTATGTCATCCGCATACATATGACATGTGACATGTCTTAGCATGCCCGGAAATGTAGATGTGTACATAATATAGAATAACGGACCTAAGATTGAACCTTGGGGGACTCCTCTGCTAACAGCTTGAAATTTGGAAATTTTGTTCCCAACTACTACAGCTTGTTGGCGGTTAATAAGATAATTTGAAATTAATTCGACTGCGGATTTATCAAAACCTAGGAAGTGTATTAATGCTATCAGGATGTCATGGTTTAATGTATCGAAAGCCTTGCTATAGTCNCATTATAGTCCTCATTATCCCGCCGTAAATAAGTTAAGACATAAGACTAATTAAGTAATTAGCAATCTTATCCTTGAACTATATAGTATATGGGCAGCAAATGAACCATTGTATCACATATGCGTGTTGAATTATTAAATTATTTTTTATCTGATGAATAATCCTTTTTGTGGTCGTTAAAACTAACCCACAGAAGTATATAAAAAACACAAATTAAAACAAATGCGAGTGTTGGACCTTGGAAATTGTTATTTTAAACGACCACACTACAAACAGAAGCGACGTGAGATTTGAGATAATAAAGTTTTAGACCAGACTATAAACATAAAGCATGGTCAATTTAACTAACATACATAAAAATAAGGTAATCCAATCCTTCCAAGGTTGATACTCTATCCGACCTTGCCGTGTGATAGTTATGATATTTAAAACCATTATTACATAACATAAACAATACCTACTGAACTATAATTTCCTGAGAAAATAGTAACTTCTCGTAAGGGATCGTCTAACGTTGAATGGTCGAGTTTTTTAATGAATTATTTATAATTATGTAAACAACCTTTTTATTTAGTTCGCAATTTTGGAATGTTTCATTTCCTGTTCTGTTTCGTATCCATCCGTTTAATAAAAGCAGTGTAGTACGTTGTGGCCCGTGGACGAATTTCGAATGACCCGCGCGCATATATTCGTAAATAACACACGCGTTCTCTTTTCGGAAAACTCCGCATCCTTTTTGTACATCTTTGCCGAAAACTTTGCTTTTCAAACTCCGCTGAATTTGGATACGCATTTTTGTGAAAAAAAAAACTTTTCATGCAAAGAATCGAACCGAGCCGTCTGGTTGCAATGCTTACCACTAGACCATTATGGCACACATTCAATCGTGATTAAATTGAGTCCGCAAAAAGTTGTGGAGAAAAATTTCGCCGTTTTTCGTGTAGTACCCTTTACCATAACTTTTAGAGTTGCAAACTTAGGTATACGCTACCCTAATGGATACACATACCAAAAAATCAGAGATACATGACGTTTTGTTAATTTACTGTCGATTTTGACTGTCCTCGGCCCCTGGGCCACCTAGAGACTTCGGGTTTTCGCTAATTGATAGCTGCTATGGTCTATATTTGTCCATTACTCATCATTTACAGTTGTGTTACGCGGCAACGCCCACCAGTAGCTTTTGAAACATTTTTTTCATTTTTTGACCGGTACGTATTTTATAATATGTACACAATTACAAATTAAACACTCTTCAGTTCCTGAAATGCTAGCTGCATTTCCACGATGAATTGCGAGCGATTTTTTTTGATAAAGTAGTATTTTGATTTTGAGTCGCGGCGCCTCTGCCGCATGCCAAAAATTGCTCTGTAGAGTAGTATTTACTACACTCACACCTTAAAATTTCAAATCGGTATCTCAAATAGTTTCCAATCTCCCCCTACCAATATTTACGGCCGCACTGTATAATAGCAATTCAAATACTACGACTTGTTATGACTTACAGGCTACTGTCACCATAATTCATTAACACTTTCTTCTGAGATACCGGATAGAAATGCAATCATGGTCAACCATGTTCACATATTCACAAAAATGTAAGAATTTCCGACAGATCCGCAATTACAGTTATGATAATCATGCTTTAAACAAAACCAGAACCATTTCGATTACTTCCGAAGATATGCCAGAAATACCGACTTTGCCGATTCGGTTTTATTATTTTCTGATGTTAATTGAACAGACACATAAAAACAATTTATAAAAAAATAGTTATTTGTGTACCAAGGCCGTAAAAGTGATCTTTTTTGGCCGAAGCTGCTGTTTGTGGCCGAGGCGGTAGCCGAGGCCGCAATTCAGATGAGGCCTAACAAATCACTTTTGGCCAAGGTGCACACAACATTTTTTAGGCGATCATCAAAAAAGAATTCAAAAATTTGCTCATAAACATATTTTTTCTGAAAATCATAGTTATCTTAGACTATTAAAAACAAAGCATTTCCTGTCATATGTAATTATAATTAGCATCTTTGCGTGTGTTTTGTGCGTATCAAAATGGGTGATAGCGACAGTTCAGATACCTACCCTAAATGAAATTTTGGAAGCTGCAAGCGTTGCGCTTGCGACCCTAAGCCATATATGATATAAAAGCAGGCGTTTGAGAGTAAAAGTACAATCGCAACTTCCTCGGTTGCACAAGATTTTAATAATGTCAAATGCAATAGGTCCTTCGTAACTGTGGCTTCCAAGACCTTATAGTTAACGTACAATTATTAGAAACCTGATTACCTACTTTGATGGTAGGTATAGGTAGCTACTTGTGTTCTCGGTTAATTGCTGGTGATTTTTCGTATAATAATGTAAGCAACAACATCTTCCACATGTTTTGGTTCTACACTTCAAAAAGGTCTCTGCAAGCAGCAAAGATTGAAACGTCAAACTATAATTTAAAATGTGAACATTGTGATTACGCAAAATAGTGTGAAACATTCCTACAAGTCTGAAAATGAAAAAAACGCACGTGGATGGACCCAATCCTTGATGAGGACAGACCAGATAGACGCTTTCTATCAAACAGATTACTGGTTCTCACACATCAGTTTCAAATAAGTAGGTACAGTTTGACAGATGTGTACAATAAAGTAAAGTTTGACAGAAGCGTACAATAAAGTGAAACTTTATGGCCGCAAAAGCGACCACAAAATCAACGTTTTTGTGATGATAGCCAAAAAAACTTCCTTATTGCCACTTTTTGAGCTCTACAGTGTTGAAAGATTTTCCATATAACGTTTCGTTTCGGAGAATTCATCAACTTTATTTTTAACGCATTTTTTAAGAATAAAAAAAATGTGCTATTGTTTGCGTTTTGTCCGTCCGTCCGGACCCACTTCTGCCGTTTCGAACTACTTCCAGGAGAATGGACGAATGGTCCTAGAGTCCTGGAATTTTTTTCAGTAGGTAGCCTATACCTTGAAGGTGTGTCAGACGGCCATCAAATTTCGCTGTCTAAAAGGGGCCCCTCCCCACGAATTATTTCCTGAGATGCTGGTTTTGAAAGTAAAACGTGCATAACTTTTACATACGACAACCAATTGGTCTCAGAATTTGCATACGCATGCCTTTAGTGGTGCCAAGTTAAACTTTAGAAAATGGGAGGGTAAACACATGTTCTACCCTTTATGGAATTTCTACCAACCATAGCCCTAAGATGGCGCGCCTCAAAATGAGAGTGCGAAAAAATTCCGATGGTATCCACGCATCTATAGGTACGTGAAAATGGAGAGATCAAAATTAATTGTTAAAAATTTAAAAAAAAAAACGGTTAAATTAACGGATTTCCTACGCTTTTTGACTCGCTTTTTGAGCATTTCCTTTATTTTTCAAAAATAAATTTCAAAAATGCTGCCCCATCCCATCCCTAATGAGGTTGCAAAATAAAATTCAATCTAGAGGAAAAATGAAGCTAAACTTTGAAAATTGAAAATTTGAAAAAATATTTTAAGTGCGATAGTTGGTGTGATAACAGAAAAACGGTTAAATTATATTTGAGCATTTAGCGACTACTTTAAACTCGACTTTAAAACAAGGCGTGCTCGAATACATTTAGGCAATTTCGACATTAAAATGGGCAATTTCGTATGTAAAAATCGTGCGACCGGTTTGTACATAAAAGTGTACTCATTAAATTTCATGAAATTCATTTTTTTCGAATTTTCAAAATAATTATAAAATCAGAAAGGGCATACTCAAACATGTCGTTGCTAAACAAATGCAAATTTTATTTTTATGTTATTTGTTAAACTCCTTTAGAGAAATGTTAATTGGAGATACCTATTGTAACGTAAATTATGTACTGTATTTATGTACTATTAATTATTAGTAAATTTATCACGTACGATCGCGAACTTCACTAACAACCACTTCGGCATCAATCTTTCCGTGTGCTATATAAAAAAATTATAATTTACTTATATAGCAAACGGTTCTAGAAAAAAATCACGGAATATTTTCGAAGAGTCTAGCTAAAATGCGTATTATATTTCAAGGAAAGAATGCGTCGAATCCGATTTCATTCGCTCAACGGCATCTTTAGAATCACGTGGTTAAAAATTGAACTTCCACAGTATAACTCAATCAAAATTTACCAGGGCGCTTTTATTAGTCATACAATTAAGTATATGTAACAATATTACATATTGGTGGCACGTTACGAAGGACACGTAAGTAAAATAAGTTTTAAGGAAAAAATTAACATTGATTAATTATGCAGTGAAGTAATTATTTAAAATTAAAATTTATATAGCGAAAAACCCACAGTTACAATACAACTGAATCGCAGCCGTTATCAAAACAAATCCAGTATGTTTTGCAGATACAAGTTGTAACGAATAAATAAACTAAATAATATCCTCTTTAAACATGTGCTTTAGCAACAAAAACCCAGATAAAAAAGTGTGGGTTGTTTTTCGCAATTTTGAATTTACTCTCCGCCTACAAAGACAACGCATCCTAAAAATTCCCCCAAACGGGCTGCTTGAAATTGTAAGTTTAATTATAATTATTGTAATAAATGTTAATCATTATGGTCTTCCTTTTTGTTAATTGCACAACACAATGACCTTGTTTACACTTTTAAGACAGTGAATCATAATCACCAATTTAAAATTTTTGTCACAAATGCCCCCGTAAATTCCAACGACCGATGGCATTATTTTATCATTCCAAGCAGTGCCATTAAACGTGATTTCCTGGATGCAAAGAGAACAGTACTGCAAACTGAAATGTATTATATTAGCACCTCTGATCTACTTCGTATTGAAATTGAAATATCCTGTACTAGACCTCTATAAAATTTATTACGAAGTTTAGTACTTAGCCATAGAAAAATGCCCTGCAACTTTCTGACAATCCGGAGTTTTTTAGTTGCGAAAAGATGTCCCACGTGTGTAAAATTTACATTAAAATAAGGCTCGTTAGCGACATCTCGCATTTGATATATGACAAAAATAATACCACACCTTTGCATATCAACTGATCATTTTTTCGCTCTTAGTTCATATTGTAGGTATTATTACTTCAGACGCAATTCACTGTGCAAAGAGATCTTTTTGATTGCAAATAATGAGCTAAAATCATTGGTCTTTTAATTCAATGGCTAAAATACACAATCTTCAAACGTTAACCTTAAACTGCACGTGTCAATTTTTTCTATTAAATTGAAACAATAATTGAAGACCATTAGCTCTATTTGGTACTGTTTACATTTGTCAATTTATCTTCTAGAATATATTTTCACACAAATGTGCATTTTCTTCCACCTTATATATAATTCCTCTGAATAAAAACCTAATTGATAATGATTTGACGGTCAGTAGTGTCATAGAAAATAACCAAAAGTTACCAAAAAATTGATGCAAAAATACAATGTAATTTCGAAATTTAATTTTTAACGCCGCTACGAATTTGGCACACGTCGTGGTTATCACGCAATAGTCAAGGGACTATAGAGAAGGTAACATTTTGTTTTGGTTGTTTCCTTAATCCATATACAGGCTGTTTCACGCAAACCGTTACCTAAAAGTATTCAGACTCCCATTAATAATTTAAATCTTACAATTTGCATACCAACATAGTTTTTTATGATCCATCGAAGGAAAATATTATCATGATCATTTCACGTCCTGTTTTACCGGATATGGATGGCAACAACATTTCCCAAACCCGCATCGAAATCCACAACTTAAGTCGGGGTTACGTAAACGTTGAAATTTCTGTATATGTCATATGTCAGCTGTCATTCTTACAACATTATTTTGTATTATTTTGTTCAAAGTGCTATTTTCATTTCTGCAGTAGATATGGATGACGATGCGATTGATATTATTTATAGCTACTATACAGTGTGTCCCAGGTAGAACGCTCCATAGGGAAACGGCAATGTATTTTTCGCGAAGGATCTACGAGGCTACATATCACAGGCTTCGTGGATCCTTTGCGATCCATTATAGTCCAGGGAATAGAGAGTTTGAACTTGCAAAATGAGAAGTAGTTCCAATTTCTTTTGCATGTTGTAGACAGTCATCTGGTGGTTAAGTATTCGACCTCCCACCCCTTGTGCTTCCCCCGTACCACCCCCAAAACCCCTGAAATTGGTTGGTTTCTTAGTTTTTCAATCATATCATTTTAATGGTTTACTTTAGAAAAAAATATTGTTATCAGAAATTGTAGACCATAAAATTCTACACAACTGGTGGAAGGATGAAGAATGAAGCTGAACTGAATACAGATAAAGTATAAAATTTGGTTAAAGATCTACATACAAATTTTAGAATTCTTAAAAATATAAGCAACTCTGAAGCTCCATATCGTTAATAAACATTTCACAAAAAACTAGTGTATATCAAAGTTCTGTAGAATTTTATAGTCTACAATTTCTGATAACAATATTTTTTTGTAAAATGAACCTATAAAAAGATATGATTGAAAAACTAAAAAACCAACCAAATTTCTTTGGTTTTAAGGGTGGTACGGGGGAAGCACAAGGGGTGGGAGGTCGAAAACTTGGATTCTTAACCACCAGATATTCTTTCATGACATGCAAAAAAAATTGGAACTACTTCTCGTGTTGCAGGAAATGTAAGGTGACTAACTTTCCATGTTAAAAAATCGGGACGCCACTGTGCACCCCCCCCCCACTTGCTTACCCATTTTCAAATTAAAAACTCACGCAAAGTTACAAAATATTTATATTATTAAAAAGACAAACGTACAACAGACATATGCATACATAGTATTATGTAGTGCCATAGGTATTAAAAAACAAAACGTTAATTTAATTATCTAATTTTAAATGAATACTTTTTTTCAGAATTGATGGCATTCAAGGCATTGTCATTAGTGAGTAATAATGAATGAAATTCATTACAAGTAATCAAGTAATCGCGTTGCTCGTTGGCGTTGTCTCGTTTACATGAAGGGTAACACTACTACAAAAGCGAAAAGCGGGACTTGCGGGACGCATTGGTTTAATTCCGGGACATATTTGTTAATTTTTTGAATGCGGGATTGCCTTTGCCATTACGGGACTGTCCCGCTGAATACGGGACGGTTGGCCGCCTTAGTGTGGTGTCACACTATGCGTTTTTACCGCTCCCGCTAAAACGGATGCGGTTTGACAGGATGAGATCTACTTGTCACACTATTCCGGTTTAACGGGATGCGTTTTTGCTATATTTTGGCAGTCTAAGTAGTGTCATGTCTCAATAATTGTTAAAGATGGTTTATGCGCTTGAGGCGAAGGGGCTATTGCGAAAGCAGATATATTGTCAATATTAGATTGATCCTTTTAATTCCGGACGAGAATCTACTAATAGGTTCGCGAAGTTTTATGAAAAAATTCGAATGAACAAGAAAAAATTTTTTGTATAATACCGAATGTCCAAAAATTCAATTTCTACCCATGATTTCTCCCTACAGCTTTTGTCTACATACTCTTTAGATTGTTTTTCCCACAGTGCAGTTTTTGCATGCACGCACTAGATGAATAAACCGACATCAAACATTGTAAACCTAACAAAACACCCGGTTGCAACGCTCAGTGTGACAACTGGATGACAACCAACGTGCAACAACACGTGGTTTCATGTCATTGGGGCTGTCATGTCATCCTGCGCAGCGGCAGCAGGACGCGGTTGCATCCGGTTGGTGCGGCGAAAACGCATATATGTGACTGGTACCATTTAATAACGTGTGATATTATCATCCCGTCAAACAGGAGCGTTTTAGCGGGAGCGGTAAAAACGCATAGTGTGACACCACACTTAGGAAATGATCCATTTTTAGTCTCTATTTCCTGGACTATTAACTCTGCTTGCCTATGGTGCGTTCAACCTGGAACACACGGTATATACCCACCACAGCTGACTCGTCCGTACTATCGTCCGCCATTTTGGAACCCACTGACAATTAACGCTTGCAAAACGTTGCATGTACTGCATGTATTGTCTTATCATTTAAAGAAGAACTATTTCTTTTTTTAACGTTTATTCATGCATTAAGGTATTTATGTTAAGTTTTGCTGTGCACGGATTTGGACTGTCAATGGCCTCTAAAATGGCAGACGAGTCTGCTATCTTAATCAAGTACTGTAATATTAGTGATGACGTGGAAAATGTGGACAACTTATGTATACCTCGACTGTCGGCCACCTAATTACATATTTTGTTGAATGCGCAGAAGGCGGCCAATTTAAAATAACCAATCACGTCGTACTGCAAGCAACATTGCCATGTTAACTTTAATCTTAGACAAGCTGCAGTTCGAGCTACTATAGATTGTGGTGCAACGCAACTCCATCTTAAGCCGGGCTTAACTCTCGGTAAGGTATGGCGCGCCTAAGTCGGGCTGGTGCAATCGGGCCCTTTTGAGTACGCCTCCGACAATCTGTTCTTCAGATATAAGGAATTCTATCCCCCAGTCCCTCGAAATCTGAAGCCCATTGGTTGTCGCATGTACCTAACAGTTATGCACCCGTTACTTTCAAAAACACAATCTCAGGAAATAATTCATGGGGAGGCTCCCCCTTAAGACAGCGTTGCCACACCTTCAGGGTATAGGCTACCTATTGAAAAATTCCAAGACTCTAGGAACCATTCCCTTAAAAGTAGTTCAACACGGCAGAAGTGGGCTCGGACAGACGGACATAACGCAAACAATACCACTCGCAATACCACTTCTTTTTAATTTTTAAAAAATACACTAAAAAGAACGAACTAAAT
Organism: Photinus pyralis; assembly: GCF_008802855.1. Lineage (NCBI taxonomy): Eukaryota > Metazoa > Arthropoda > Insecta > Coleoptera > Lampyridae > Photinus > Photinus pyralis. Next base: position 8,056,042 of record NW_022170403.1, read on the forward strand.
ATATTGAAACTGTAGAAGGGTGACTGTAATCGCGCGCCCAAGTTTGTTGGAATACTTACCCGAGTAGTACCCTCGGTAGTACCAAGACTGGATTACAATTGTTCTCATGAAATATAGTGACACCTCGAGTGACACCAACATACAAAGAGAAGATACAAATCATATCCTAAAGTAATTTCCGGTTTTATAGAAACTCAAACATATCAAGTTGTGTCGTTAGGCAGTATACGAGTATGTACATAACAAACGAGATGTCACAATTAGAGATCGATAAACGATAAATAGGTATGCCCTATAATGTTCTCCTTCTTTTTCAATGCGGATGAGGGGGATGATTGTCAATAGATACATCACGTATGAAAAGTTTTGATACGTAATCAGCAAATTGGGTCAGCCTAATAATATGCCGTTCTCTGTTGACATAATCTTAGCAGGCAATTTGCTTTGTGCAATCCAGTACAAGTACAACCAACAAAACCAAACAAACCTGTTGAAAAGGATATCCTCACATTAACGAAAAGCATTTGTATGTTAACTTCACTACCGTTAACTGATCGAAAATACAATATGCCAGTAATTATTTCTTTTTAATTATCCAGAGGCAAGTGCATTGACAGAGGCGACTTCCCGGAAGCGTCGGAAATAGCGAGATTATTCATGGTGAGCAATTTGGAAGTCAATCTACAATCGCTTCAATTTGTCTGAAATCAAGGACTAATAATTGTAATTGCTATTAATGCTCCAGTTTACGCAAGACAGCAGATAATAAGAAAAGATACGTTTACATTTCGCTACAATTTATGCGATTTGAATGCCCCTTTCTAATCATGCGTGTTGTCGCATGGGCAAAAGAGGCGAGTTCTAAAATCTGATTTCAGCACGTACGATGGAACGCAAGAGGATCGAAAAGCGCCAACTTTCCGCGTGCTATGCCTGATGCGTGGAGTGTTGAAAATTTCAACAGTGATGCAGACGGTTTTATCGAAATGGAAGCGCAAATTAAAGAGGCCTTTGTGGGTAGATGTGTGTCTGAATATGTTGAAGGGACGAAAAAGAAGCATTGGGGTAAAACTCGGAGAGACAACCGCAAAAAATTTGCATATTTGCCAATGTTACACTCGATGTTACATGAATTACGTGACAACTTTCCCATTGATTTTCGAAATTATTAGACGATTGATTTTTACTCATTTCAGTCATCAAAGGTAGAAAAAGTTGTTTTATTAACACACTCTCGAACACACTTATGCTGGCTAAATCTCGAGCGAAATAACAAAACAATTAATACCCGGGTGTTACGTATAGGCTCGCGTATAAGTATGTAAAAAATTACAAAAGTCCTTGTATGTGCATCGATGAGACTTCAGCGCATTTTTGGCGTGACGGATCAGTATTGCATTAGCAATCAGTATTTTATCAGAAAATTTTAATTATAAAATAAGGTATATGCAAACATATATTTCTTTATTAATTTTCACGAACTCTAATAATAATTGGACGATGGTATGAACAGTACGACTCGTAAACCGAACAATCAACAGTGTAGTTGACCATTTTGCCAAAAACTCCGTCAATTATTGTTCCGCCATTCGTTGTCACTGTTCGGGGAGAGATGATCACTATATTGAATTTCTCTTGAAGAAATTTCTCTACCCGATTTCCGACAGTTGATGGGAAATTAAAGTCTCCCATAATCAAGACGTCTTCAGTTGCCTCAATGAAATCCCCGATATCCGATAACGCTGCAATCTAACAAGTTGTTGCCTTTACTAGGAGCATCAGTGGTTCAAATTTCAAAGAAATATCTCCATAAATAAGAAAGTTGGCATTGCGCAGTCACTGCGCATGCCTACACATAATTTTTACTATTTGCGAAATGTTTGCCTTTACTAGAAGCATCTGTGGTTCAAATTTCAAAGAAATATCTCCATAAATAGGAAAGTTGGCATTGCGCAGGGACTGCGCATGCGCACACATAATTTTTAGTATGTGCGCAATGTTTGCCTTTACTAGAAGCATGTGTGGTTAAAATTTCAAAGAAAAATCTCAGTAAATAGGAAAGTTCGCATTGCGCAGTCACTGCGCATGTCTACATAATTTTTACTATGTGTGAAATGTTTGCCTTTACTAGAAGCATCTGTGGTTAAAATTTCAAAGAAATATCTCCATAAATAAGAAAGTTGGCAATGCGCAGTCTGCGCAAAATAGAGAGTGCAATAAAACTGTCTGAAATGGGCAAATATAGACCATAGCAGCTATCAATTAGCGAAAACCCGAAGTCTCTAGGTGTCCCAGGGGCCGAGATCTCGATGGAACGGACGGACGGACGGACGGACGGACGGGCGGACGGACAGACGGAAACACGAGCACATAAGCGTTACCTCAACTTCGTTGTGTTACGCTAAAAACCGCTCAGACCTGGATACGATATTTTTAACCAAAATTATACCACAAACTGTAAAACTCATCACCGTGTTATGATTTTGATTAGTTTTCACCTTGAAGTAGTTATCCTAGATAAGTCATATTAGTGACCGTAGTTAGGCAATGCCAAAAGTATATTTTATAAAAAAGCCATTCCTCTACGTCAATCGGATCGGCTTAAAATCGATATACGCACGGACAAGTTTTCAAGCGGCGTTAGTTATTTCGCAAATTCTAATTAAACGCAACCACTACGGGCTTAATGAATGTCCATTGCGCCAATAACTCGACAAGACGGAGATAATGCAAAAAACCGGACCTCTCTACGATGTCTAGATCAAAAGTTTTTCAATCCGCCCAGCCACCCAGCCAGCCAGCCAGCCGGACAAAGTGAAATGATAAGCTCCTTTTTGTTACCAAAAATGCGCTAAAAAAGGTTACGGTAGAGGGGTTCAAATCAGGTACTTTTTTCCAAATAAACCAAGGGTCTAAAGTGTTTCGTTAGGGAGGCACCCTAAAAAAAGTGGTGAGATTTGCATTTCTTCTTTATTTTATTTCTCCATAAGAGTTAGAAAGACTGATGTCATGTCTTTGAATATGTTCTGGGCTCGGTTCTGGGGTATGCCATTTCCGATTTTGCAATTTTTGTTTAAATTCCTACCACTAGAGGACGCACCCCAAAATGGGGGTGCGAGAAAAAAACTGATTTCGGCAAAATTTGAGTGTATTGAAAGAGACATATTCCTTGACAGGGTGATGCTACAAAAAAGTACAATATTGTTTGCTGGTCTAATACACATAATGCAACAATATTTTTGTAAGCACAGGGTGCTGCATTCAATAAATGTTGTACTCGATGTTGTATGTGGCTCAACTTTGTTATTTTAAATGAAAGGACTGTGATTGGTAGAAATTAATTCGAGAATTAATTCCTTTCGTAAAGACGTACACGCAAAGACCTAATCGAGGACCTAATGCAATTTGTGATCTTGAATGATTTTTGCGACTGCGGGAAACTGCATGCGACTACCAGCTATTGCGTGCTAATTAGGTAAGTACAGGGCGAGATACAGGGTGAGTCAACGACTGCACGGAGGGCTATTAATAATAATAATAATAATAATAATAATAATAATAAGGGTCCTAAAGGTCCTAAAGCAGAATTTGTTAAAATTGCGCTTTTGTGTGATACTTAATAGGTAGAAATATTCTATACCTATTTTTAAAATATTTTGAAATATACAGGGTGTGATCACAAAGCAGGAAGTCAAAAATAAATACTTTTTTAATAGAACATATTCTGTTATGATTCCAAACTCTAAGTCAACATGAAATTTTACTTCTTTTTTCATATATGTAAAAGAAGAAACAGTTCTCGTTTAAACAAATTCGAATTATACCTACTTACCTAATAACTCGCCTAATAAAAAATACATTTGCAAGCCTTTCCCTATTGTAAAAATTACTTTTTAAATTTTCATTTCAGGCTTTATTTCATGTTTTTCGAATTTAGTTAAAATTAGATTAATATGTGTGTTATACAATATTTAAAAGTTTATTTACAGGGTGCTTTCTACACAGGCTGATTCAAATTCGAGGGCCACCATGGGGATCTCGAGAACTATAAGAGATAGGTAGGTTGTTTAAATTTGGCAAAGTTGGGTATTTTGATGGTTAACAAAGTGCAGTTTTGAAATGGAAAAAATTCCGTCTACTTCAGGAGATATCCGGAAAAAAACGAAATTTTACTAAATCATTTTTATTTTTTACTGAAGTTATTTAAAAAGATACTAACCTATTTCAAAATAAATGCCACATTATTATGACCACTTTTTTCCTCGCTTTTTTCCCTCTACAAGACGCTACTTTTAAATTTCAATTTTCACGTTTCGTCTCCAGTCAACCAACATCAACTTTGTTTTTTCCTCGGTTTTTTCTTATGGAAGTCATTTTTACCTACTTTTTGTGTCATTTGATAGAGAATTTTTTTCTGATTTCGAAAATGTAAACATCACTATCTTTTAGTTAGAAATATCGCCATTAATTCGTAAAAACGCAAGAAACTACGTACGTACACTATCCAAGACAAAATTTTCTAGGCAAAAAAGAAGTATTTTAACAATATTCAAAAAAATTTGAAATCAGAAAAAACATCTCTATCAAATGACACAAAAAGTAAAAATTACTTCCATAAGAAAAAACAAAGTTGATTATGGACAATCGGAGACGAAACGTCGGATTTAAAATTTAAAACCGAGTTTAAAACTACATATTTCGTTTTTTTTCGGAAGTCCGAAAGTAGTCGGAATTGTTTCAGTTTCAAAATTGCATTTTGTTAAGCATCAAAATACGCAACAAATTTAAACTACTACTACTACCCCTCGACCTACCCTCTATCTCTTACAGTTCCCGAGATCCCCATGGTGGCCCTCGAATTTGAATCAGCTTGTATAGTGTATAGGTATGTAGGTCTAAAGTTAAAAAATTTTATATTCGTATGTCAGTTTTTCAAATAGAATTGACCCCCCCCCCCCCTTCCCTGCTTTGTGATCGCACCCTGTCATTGAAAATATTTTTTTACATTGTACCCTTTTTTCATATAAAAGCACAATCTCGACAAATCCTATCCCTCGATCCCTTCTTAATGCAATAATGGCACTACGAACAATTATGACTCATCCTGTTCTGAATGCGCAGCAATTCTAGAATGACTGCTGCGATTGCGGCGTATTTTGTGCACGTATTGCGGCCTCTCACTTCATTATTAGTATAATATTGTTGGCGGCGGCCAAAGATATACATACCATAAAAAATTCAGCAAAACAATATCTTCCTAATGCCCCCCCCCCCCCTACCCACCCCTCCCCCCCCTACCCAGCCCTTTTAGAAGGGGTTTGTCGAGAATAAAAAAGCATAATTATTTACTTACGTAAAATATGAAGCAAAAAATGGAAAGCTGTGATCTTTGACAATCGTCAAGTTGGTTTGGAGCATGGCCTAATTAGGCCATGGTTTGGATTATTGCCAATAAGGGCCAGAGCGGATGTAAGATTAAATTTAATCGTTGCCGAGATCGTTGCAGAATCAGCGCATACATCATCCCTGCCTGCTACATTACATGATTACATCACAGTCTCCGAGTCTAGAAACGCCAGCAAAATCAAAAGCGCCAGGTGAACATAAATAAGTAGATAAAAATAGAGGCAAAAAGGATCATAGGTAAATGTCGGTTCATAGGTATTCCAGAGAGAAATTATCGTAAAATGACGATTCCATGTGAAGGTGAATAATTAAAAACAAGTTGCCATTATTTATGTACATAGGTACATGTAATCGAAATTCTGGTGGTTATAATTTTAAATGTACCGTTAGCGTTAGCAGCACTGATTATTGAATTTGGGCGGACGTAATAGACGCGGGTTCGACCTTTACAACACAGTTACCTGGTTTACCTGTCAATATTTTCACTTCCATTCCTAACCTTTTATTATTTGCTTGACACACAAAATGCAAGAAACAATAACCTATATATTATATAGACAGACAGGTCGGTACCTACCTTCAATGCATACAACGTGGTCCCGTATTTGTTGTGCAACACCAACAAGTCCATCAGGTAACAAGTCGATTAAATCGTAAATTGCGTAAATTGAAGGATGTACACTTTCGAATCGTTGAATTTCTTGCCTGATCGCAAGGGAATTATTTAAATAAGGTTGTATGTGCGGTCGCGAATTCATCTTTTGTTGTTTGTTTTCTTTTTTAAGTCACTGTCACAAAATATTTTTATTTAACACCATTATTGTTTAAATAAAACGGTAGGTATTTATTGTAAATTTAGAAAAAGGTAGATAATAAAATAGGCGTTTGTTTACAGAGGCACTCATAATCGTTATCACATGCTTTAACTAATTAAAGGAATAACATAACAAACACTTTACCTAATAATAAAACGTAAACCACGAGGTTAGAACATCGCTAACTACAACACTCCCACCAACATTTCTCTATGCCATTTATTTAGAACTGCCAAGGAACGATTTCCATAAACAGAAAGTTTAGTCAGGAACTGTAATTATTGGGAAGTTGACAATCGCAACTGACTCTCATTATACCGCTATTTGCCGTCAGATTGCGCTGTGTTTTAAACGTGGAAATACTGCAGGCAACACAAATCACACCGCCATATACGAAAAAACAGCCAAGAAATGTTTCATTTCTCTGTAATTAAATATCACTCAACGGTAGTATGTAGTAGAACGGTAGTATGTAGTAGAAAAACAATAAGTACCAATATGGAAACCGGGTAAATATTTTTATTTGTTACTCATTTGTAAACGTTGATTAACAAGACAAAACGCAAACGTGTACACGTTATGTTAAGGGTCTACCGTACTAAAATCAAGTTGCTGTGATCGGATTAATTTTAAGTTATATTACAGCAGTTACTTCTATGAAGGTATCCTAAAAAGGAAATTTGAATTGGAGGTGTACTTTTTTGTCAAAAATTATTTAAAGTCTTAAAAAATGTAAATTTCATTCAATCATAAGTCCGATTCTATAAAAGCTATAGTGTTCAAATTTTATAACCAGTTAGGTTAAACCATAATACAGATATCGGTATATTGCATTCTGTGAAATTTTAATTACATTTTAATTAATTCGTAAAAAACTTCAAAAAAATGTTTTTTAAATTTTCCTATATACCGATGTCTGTAGTATGTTCTGTTAAAAACTACACACTTTAAATCGTTTATGATTATTAATTACCCTTTGTTTAATTACTGAATTTCTCTTGAAATGCACTAAATCCCGCCTATATATTTAGGCTAATAAAATTGCACCTTCCACCACTCATGGGATGGGTTTCTTTGCGTCTTATCGGCGAAAATACCCAATCACATTTTATACTACATGGTATAATTCTTACCTAAATTTTATTTAGTTTTGTTCAGGACTTCATACGATCTTACCCAATACAAACAGGTTCAGATCAGCGACAATAGTTAATTATTTATATAAAAAATTGAAATCAGCGACAATATCAACGATTGATCACTTTTATCTGTGAGCAATTCATTTCTGTGGCACTTTTTGTGCAGAAGTTCAGAAAGTGCAGTTCAGCTCTATGAGTAATAGGAAATGCCGTCAAGCCGCCGTCTAGGAAGATGAAGAGCAGTATAGGATATAGCCGATATAGATACCTAATTAGTCGAAGTAAGTAAAATGTCTGCATTGGGTAGAAAACTTCGACAATCCGTAAAGAAATGCGTGCTTTAATTTAGTGTAGGGTAGGCATAAATTAAAAAGAAACCATAATTCATTAACGTTCAGTACAGGGTCAGTTGAACTACACCAAGAGGCAATTCTGTATGACTTCCTGCTATTTAGCCGAAAGTTTCAATAGAGAGGATTTGCGTTGATCAAAGGTTTTGGCAGGTCGAGATGCTACAAAAACTAAAATCTTTTTTTAATAATTGTTTATTTCCGGAAATCGTACACGGCTAGATTCCATGAGGGACTCACATTAATAATTTAAATCTGAAAATTTGCATACCATCAACATATACTCGTAGTTTTTCATTATCTATTGAAAGAAAATATTATCATGATCGTTTCACTTCCGGTTTCGCCGGATGTGGATAGGAACTTTCTTATATTAAATAGAATTCCCTGTATTTTATTGCATTTTGAAATCTAGATGAAAATCTACGTCGTTTGATATCACATTTTCCTATACCCAGCATCAAAGGTTAAGTTATTCAAGATTTTTCAAACTTTATTACGTTCTACTCCTTTTCTTTAGGGCCCCGTACCTATGACTCCGTTGACTTGAATTTCATCAGTTTGTCAAAAATACTGACTTGATTAATTGAGGTTTTGTTCTGCGTGGTCATCGTTTTTTTCAATACATAATGACATATCCTCTGATGAACTCTAAAATCTCTCAAAAAAACCTCTCAAAAATAAATTAAAAAATAAATGTTTTTATTACTTATTTTAGAAAAGTACCATTCTTACTACTCTTATTAGACCATGCTTACATCCGCGCACCTGTGAAAATCGTTATCATATAAATTTAGAAATCTATGGGGCCGTAGTTTGATCGGATGTCATAACTGTTTAAATAAATTTGTCCTATGAACCACAAAAATTGAAGACCAGTTTCTCTTGTTTCGGAAATTGTTCCCTTCATTACCCAAGTCCAAATCTCAAAAAATCATTATTGTAAATCCCTATATAGGAAGTAAGTAGGAATGTTATCTTAGAAAGTAATACATTAATAATAATCTTTATACAGGGTGACATTTTGAAAACTTACCACCACCCATATCTTAGTAAATAAACGAGATATTTAAAAAAATCAAAATCCGTTTCGGTAATTCGGAGGGGGAATCACAATGACATAGTTGGCGACGCACCCCCTCCAACCCCCTGCGCCCCAGCCACCCCAACTTTTAAATCTTAAATAGTGACCCCCCATGTGTGATACGTCGTTGGAAAGCTTTGAAAAAATGCTTTCCAACCATACCAAATAGGTTAGTAATTATCGTGCAAATCAAAAAATAAACTAATACGATACATTTTCTAAAGTTGGCTTTTATTTCAATAAATGTTCAAAATGGTTTCCGTTCTTGGTAAGACAGTATTAAGGTTGATTCTCACTATACATAACGTTTCCATACCATATCCTTTCCATAACCATTCCGTAAATTATTATACCTATGAAATTGACCTTTAAGTGATATGTGCGTAAGACATTTAGCCTTTCCGTTCACATATGGAAGGCGAATGTGTATTAGCACGCGACTTAATGTCTTACGCACATATCACTTAAAGGTCAATTTCGTACTCTATAATAATTTACGGAATGGTTATGGAATGGATATGGTATGGAAACGTTATGTATAGTGAGAATCAACCTTTACTATGCGATCAGAAATGAGTTGCTGTCGAGTCGCCTTTTGAAATTTTTGTTTACATGGAAAATCGTATTTAACTTGAACTTCCAAAGCCGACTCGACAGCAACTCATTTTTGATCGCCAGTTATAATCTATTCTCAAACTCTTGGCGAACCTTTTCAAATGTTGGTTTTGCAATATTTCGACATTCTTGAATTATTCTCTGTCTTAGTTCGTCTATGTTCGCCGGTTGCGTTTTAAATACGACAGATTTCAAATGTATCATATTAGTTTATATTTTGACTTGCACGATAATGCTATTTGGTATGGTTGGAAAGCATTTTTTCAGAGCTTTCCAACGACGTATCACACATGGGGGGTCATTATTTAAGATTTAAAAGTTGGGAGGGCCGGGGCGCAGGGGGTTGGAGGGGGTGCGTCGCCAACTACGTCATTGTGATTCCCCCTCCGAATTACCGAAACGGATTTTGATTTTTTTTAATATCTCGTTTATTTACTAAGATATGAGAGGTGGTAAGTTTTCAAATTGTCACCTGCGACGAACTTCCCCCTTAGCTCGTGCACGAACGGTATTCTAAATGAGGAAAGCACAATTACTTCAAGTTCATTTAATGGATGACTAATAATATAATTGTACAATTCAATCATCACACCATAGACGGTCGGTCGGTCACTCGGGCGCCACCAAGACTTAACCTGCACCCCCTAAGTCTTGGGAAAAGGGGCGGTCTTCTCGGACGGGGTGGAAAGCCTCCGGGTATCCTCTAGTGGAGAACGGAATATACCAGGGATCGGTCAGAGTTCACCACAAAATGGCGGCGGTCACTTCCGGATTATATAAAACAAAATATGGCCGACGGCCCTGATGGTAAATTTCCTAAAGGGAATAAAGTAATAAAGCACAAATCAATTAGCGGTGTCTAGGGGAAAGGAAAGCGGAAAAGCAAGGAAAACAGAATATAATGAAGCTTAGCGGAACGGTGGCAAAAGTTACGGTAGTGCAAAAACAGGTAAACTCAAAACGGTAGTTAAACGGAAAGGACAACGGATTGACTTACGGTCGCTCAAAAGGGAAAACAGTAAAACAAAAGGGTTTCGGTGAATTCGGAATGATACGGTTTCGCAAATTAAAGAAATCAAAAGGCGTACTTACAACTCGAAAGTATGAAGCAGAAAGATCCCTCCCAAATTGAGCGTTTTCCTTTTAAAGTAAACCAATTTTGGTAGAAGTGGAACAGGGAATTCGGTTTTCGGTTTTTAATTAATTGCGGCTTCTGTGGTTATCTTAAAAATCTGGGACAACTTGCAAACAAATAGAAAAATTACAGCGCCTCTGTGGGCACCTGTCTCGACGGTTTTTGACAACATTTACTACTGTCCATTACCATGGCATTAATTAACAGCGCTTACCTAATTAAGCGTAATCAAACCTAAGTACTCATCAATCCAATCTGCAACTAGCTCCCTTGGACTTTTTCTTTTCAAACGGCGCTATCGCTTTAACACTCTTATCGCAACATGCAGGCATACGGACGGGACTGCAAAACTTGTAAACAACTCAATTTGAACTCGTTCTATCCTTGATTTTACTTATTATGGGAATCTAAAACATCTTATGCCTCAGCCACACTATGCTCCTCGCACTGCTCATCGCCCTGCTCTACGTGCTGCCGCGATGTTTCGCTCTTTGTCCACACACTCCTTTACTCGTGCAATTAATCGCCTCACTCCGCATTTGGCATTTGCCTTTGCAAGACGATGGATGTCGAAACTGTTGGCTATGCATTTTTGGTATAGCTAATTACATCAATTTCCTAAAAAGAGATACGTCCTCGTCGTCTTCACTAACGCAGATGTTGGATGACATCTATCCGTCGTTAAAAAAACGAGGATGATGCTTTCTGCCAGCGCTTCGCGCGATTATGTGGCCAGTCATTCGCGCTCGTATTGCCGATCCTTTGACTCGCGCCCAAAAAACCGACAAAACACGGTGCGGTTGGCAGTACGAGGAGCATGACGTGCGGCATTGCGAGTGATGTGGCCACACTACGTCTCTGCCTCCTCGTCACGCTACTTCCCATGCTACTCGACGAGTGTGTGGCTGGGGTATTACAAATAATTGACGGCGCTGAAACCAAAGAATATTAATTGTCCCTCATCTTCGGGAGGACAACATCCTTCGGTGGTTACAAAAATATCGCGGTCTTCTTACGTAACGAAGCCCAAACCAATCGTTACTATACAGGGTGGTCTTTGTAAACGGCAAACTAAATGCAGAAATTCCGGGTGCTTCGTTACACACCCTGTATATTGTTGTGAGACCTAACCTTCACTTCGGGGAATCCCACGATTTACCTCTAGCTAGCTCAGTTGTAATTAAAAACAAACAAATTTTTACCCGCATCTCAAGGTCCAGCTGGATTCTGCCACCCTACAGCATTCCAACAATGACATAAATAGGTGGCTTAACCAAATCCTTAAATTCCAATATGAAACTTTACCCCCAGATTTAATAAACTTGAAACAAAGTAAGAGACGCCGACAATTACCTCTCTTTGACTCTAATAAACAAAACCTGGATTGCAATGACTGGTTTAATTTCAGACAAAAAATTGCGTAAATTTCTGTTTTACAAATTGTTACAATTTTAAACAGATAAATGACACACAAACAAAAAAACAAATTACTCAAACATTACAAAAAAAACATGACAAAAAAACAAACCACTAACTACTACTTACTTTAAATTTGTCCGAGTAACGTACTCTGATACAAAGAGGTATCCGTACACGATCACAACAAAAAAAATTTCACGCAAACCAAACACTCAAACACCGACGTCTTCTCTCTTCGGGTACCCACAATTAAATTCAAAACTTCCGTGTTTCCGCAAAATCAAAAAAAACAGGACGGCGACAAACTTCTTAAACTTTTCAAAAAAATTCTTCTTAAACGGCAAACAAAAATTCTAATTAAACCTGGATCCAACTACGCAAGAAACTTCCACAAAATTCAAAAATAACGTAACCGAAGAAGCGCCGGTTGGCTTTGTCACGACCAAAAAGCCCCGCTCTCTTCAAAAATTTTCTATTTAAGCCAAAAGCCCTTCTCCTTTCTTCAACATCCCGTCCGCCAATCACGCGAAGCGTCGATTTTTCAACTTCTTGCTAAACGGCACGTACGCCCGGCAATTCTGCGAAGACAACCTTATCTCTACTTCGCGCTATACCTCGTTAACGGCAAATAAAATTTAAAAAGAAATTTACATCGAAAAAAAATTCTAGGAATAAAATAAAAACAGAACACTTCTAAGAAATTGAACCAAAACTATAACATGAAATTTACGCAATCCTTTTTTGTCTCAAATTATTAATAACCCCCCCGGTTAATTAATTGAACTAAACAAAATTGTCACATCCAGACGCTCTATAATTTCTTTCAAGTTACAACTAAAACAAAATAACACAACAATATACAGGGTGATTCCTATAGTACCTGCCACCGTTTGGGAGCGTGTAGGTGGTGCGTAGGGGAGTATTTTGATATAGGACACTTGGGGTCGGAAATCTAAAATAAGGGTGCCAGAGCCAAATTTACCTTCTGGAATTTCGCGCCTGTAGGTAGGCAACCCAACCGGCCGGCGGTGCACACGGAGCGATCTCAGGCGGCGATGTGTGGCTGACACTTGATCAGAATTTTGTTTAAACCCACGAAATCCCGTCTGCAACGACGCGTATCAAGTGAAAAAACACTATGGCACGTTTTACTAACACGGAATACGCGGACATGCACTTCATGTACGGATTGGCAAATGGTAACGCACGAGCTGCACGACGAGCGTACGCTGGGCGGTATCCAAACCGTCAGTTACCCTGCAGACAGGTCTTTCAAGAAGTTCACTTCCGACTGTGCGAGACAGGGCAATTGCAGGTAAGCTGACGGAGGCTTAACTTTACACACAGATTCGTAATGCACATCGATACTTGGGTCATTTAAGCACCCATTTCGAAAAGTTTGTTTGTTTACACCGACCTCCTCCTATTTCGCAGCCCACTAGCGCCCGTGATCGCGATCGCCCGTTGGTAAATGCCTTAGAGGAGGATGTGTTGGAAAGTTTCGAGGCAAACCCGCGTACTAGCACTCGACTTGTAGCAGATCAGGTGGGTTGTAGTCAACACACAGTGTGGAACATCGCCAACAACAACAACTTACACCCCTATAAGTTTAAGAAAGTGCAAGAGTTACGGCCGGGTGACCATGAAAGGAGGCTGGAATTCTGCAACTTAGTCGTCCAGGAGGAAGAAGCTAATCCGAACTTTCTGAGGAGCGTACTAGTTACTGACGAGAAAGGATTCTCAAGAGAGGGGACCTTCAATCCTCGTAACAGCCACTACTGGGCGGAGCACAATCCTCATGAAACGTTTACGCGAGGATACCAGGACAAGTTTTCTTTAAACGTTTGGGCTGGCATCCTGGGGGACAACCTACTGGGGCCTTACATTCTCCCTCCGCGTCTAAATGCCCATAATTACCTGATTTTCCTGCGCGAGGTGCTACCAGAACTTTTAATGGATGTTCCAGTGAACTTGTACTGGGACCACTGGTTCCAGCACGATGGGTGCCCTGCTCACTACGGGCGGCAGGTGAGGGAACACTTGGACCAAACCTATCCGGACAGATGGATCGGCCGGACAGATGGATCGGCCGTGGAGGTGCGGTGGAGTGGCCCGCCCGCTCGCCCGACATCACCCCATTAGATTTTTACTTGTGGGGTGTGATGGAAGCGCACGTCTACGAGACTCCCGTTGAATCCGAAGAGGACTTAATTGCGCGCGTCGTCATGGCCGGAGAGGCTGTTCGCCAGGACATAGGAGTCTTCACGCGAGTTCGAGGGGAGTGGTTGGCTAGATGTAGGAAGTGCATTGAGAACAACGGTGGCCACGTTGAACACTTGTAAACGTTATTGCTTTTGACTGTCGTTTTCCCTCCTTCCCTCCCATGTCGCTTCCTCGCGCTAACTCGCTCTGCAGCGCTCCGCGCGAAACGTCGGTCGGTTGGGTTGCCTACATACAGGCGTGAAATTCCAGAAGATAAATTTGGTTCTGGCGCCCTTATTTTGGATTTCCGCCCCCAAGTGTCCTATATGAAAAGACTTCCCCTAGGCACCCCCTATACGCTCCCAAACGGTGGCAGGTACTATAGGAATCACCCTGTATGTAGTAACTAGGTATACGTTTTCAACTTTGATTTCCTATTCTATATTCAAAGGTTTCCAGTATTAGTAAACATCACAAAACGTAAGGAGAAAGTTGAAATGCCATTAATGAGTTACTTTTGTATGAATGAGATTAAATTGTCTTTTCTGGAATCTGGTTTCATTGTAGGAAGATGACGTCATTTGCATAAATGCAAATGCAAAAACGGTCCAAACCTCCAAAAAGGGTTTCTTTTTTAATTCTTGTTACAAAGAACATATGAATGTCCGGTTTTCAATATTCCTTAAACCCAGGTAACTATGCAGATTAATAAAAAAAATTGCGCATGCGCAATCCAACTTTTGTTTTGCGGAATCCCAATTTTTTTATCTGTTAAGATATTTAAACGAAATTTTGTACGTAGGCACCTCAAATAAAAGTAAAACTGGTGTCGGTAAAAAAAATTGTTTTGCGCATACGCACTCCGATTTTTTGACATCTCCGTTAGTGATTAGCATGAAATTTTGTATGCAGGCAGCTCGAATAAAAGTAAAACTAATGCCAAACCAAAAAATCTGTTTAAACTTTTTTATTTGTTCAGATATTTCGTTCGGTATTCAGGTTTTCTTTAAAAAAGCATACGTATATACTTATACCATTGAATTTATAGATAGTTATAAATTCAATGCTTATACGTGCCTACTTTCTGTAACTTTGGGAGAATAGTTGATGTGAATGCAGAATGGACAATTTCTGTGGATGATATTTTGGATCAAAACGAATAGTGGTTTCCGTCACAATATTTAATTCATTTTTAATCATAACGTGTGTTGTAATGTAATGGCTACCTTTAACTAAGCTTTGTTAAACTAAATTGAACTGATTGAACCTATCATTTAAATGATATAGCAGATTATACGTCCTTTCCCCTAACAGCTCACTCATCAGTAATTAACTGCAATTCATCACTGACCCTAGTATCTGTAGGTTCAGTAATGCCATCTGAAGAAGGTAGGGGCTATATGTCCAGTAGAAACGGAGTAGATAAACCATTACTTGATTGAAAAACATTCGTTCATGAGGTGTAGTATTAATTGCTGTACACAAAGGGAACGAACAGAATGAAGACCTTCTTGTAAAACACATCCCCACTATCTAATTTCAACCCGCTTACTTCTAAGGGATAGCTAAATCAGGGCTGTATCTAGATATGGCCGCTCCCTTGGCGGGATTTAAAACCACCACACCTGGGGTTTTGGGGATATTAAATTAAATACCCCCCAACGAAATCGCGGGGTGCGGAGATCCTTCACCCGAAATTTTACAAAATTAAGTTGAAGGTTTTTAAAATTTTTTGATTCAAGAATTTGCTTCTTTAAAAAAAATAAAATTTTGTGGTGTAATTTTCTACTGTTTGCTACTATTTGTAAGAAACATTATTTACATAAAACAACATATGATGTGCTTTAATTAATATGCACAAAAATATTTGATTAAAAAATTATATTACATGTATTTACATTATCTATTCGAAATCTTTGCTATGAAGAAATGAGCTATGAGAAAACATCTCAAAATATACATTACATTACTATAAGGAGGCAAAAGGGAGGGCGCGGAAATGAAGGTAATGTCACTTTGTAACTAACCAATTAGACTGTTCACAGAATAGACATACTTACACACTACTTACGTACAGGGTGGTTTAAATTCGTGGCTTACCTACCATTGGAATTTCCATAACGGTGAGAGCTACAGTGTAGATTAACGGCGGCAAAGCTATCCCTCTTGTAACTAAAAAAACCCATTTGGAATTTTTTAACAGACATCACGGAACTACTGAAAATGTCAAATTGCGTCGGAAATGGACGATTCTCTTCTGTGGGCACTTTTTTCGGAGAATCTGAATATGTTATCAAAATTTCCATAACATGTTAGATGTACAAGCTACAGGTTATAACTTTCTTATTTCTTATATTTAGATGACATATTGGATTTTTACGGAATGAGATAGAGGATAAAACAATAATGCCGCACACTATACTTGACAAAGATGTACAAGAAATCAAAAATCAAAATCAAATGTTTTACATTCATTTCTCAACAAAACATTCACGGGTATCTAGATCTTGCCGAATCCACATTAGTTATTTTTTAGTTTCCTTTTTTGTCTTCTATAATTCCGTAGAAGTTCAATATGGCCTCTACAAAATAGTAGCATGTAGCTTTTACATCTAGCGTGTTATGGAATTTGATAGCAGATTCATATTCTCCAAAAAAAGTCCATAAAAGGTGCTAACGGAAACCGTCTATTTCCGACTGTTTAAGCTAAGGAAAATGAACACGAAATTTAACATTTTCAGTTTTTCGATGATATCTCAGTTATTTCCAAAGATTTTTCAAAAATGTAAAATGCATTTTTTTAGCCACAAAAAGAGGCAACTTTGCCCCTTTTTAACCTGCACTGTAGCTCTCATCGTTACGGAGATTCAAATGCTGAGCCACGAATTTGAACCACCATGTAGGTACACTGTACAGTAGCCTTTCACAATCTGGAATAACGATTATTTCAGTAACGTGAAATTTTTCTCCTTAAAAAAATACACACTCTAAAAATATTTTTCATTACCATTTTTGCGACCTGCGCCCTTGGTGGACGCTCATCTCGCCTTGAACATTATAAGGTGCCGTTTTAATCGTGGCAATGTCAAGTGACTGAAGCTCCACGATCTGAATGAGTATACACACAGGTAAAAGTTCTCTATTGTAGAAGTCAAGACATTAGGGCATACAAAAGCAAACGGGAATCTTAATTATTCATCCATAATAGTTAATCAGTAATGATTCTTTGAAACTGAAGAAAGCGGTCCCGTTCAAAAGGAGCCGTAACATAAATAAGTTTTGCTTCCTGCCTGAGAAATCTTGGTTTTACTTCAGAACAAACTCGATAAGAGGAAGTCATTCTTCTTATTTCATCCAATGTATAGGGCATATTCTTACATCCTTGTTTTGTCCAGGATGGCAAAATGATTCATGCAGATTTTTCAATTTTTCATTGCAGATATTCTGGAAAGTGTATCAGAAATAACATTGATTTTACCCGGACGATATACAATTTACCGTGAGCGGCTAAAATATGGAACAAATTTATTTAAAAATCAGGTGTTGAGTTAAAAAAATGCTAGCATACGTCTATCATCATTTTTTCTTGCACATTTTGTGCACTAAATAAAAAATATATAGACTGTGTAAAAAAGTAGATTTTGATACCAAAGCTGATTTTTTAAATGGAACAGTATTTTTAAATCCATTTTCAAATTCTGTGTCAAATTTTGCGTATAATAAAAATAATTGAAATGTTCCATTTAAAAAAATCAGCTTTGATGTCAATATCCATTTTTTTGCGCAGCTCTTTAGTACCAAAAATGCAAAAGAAAAAATTATGATAGACGTGTGGGAGCATTTCCCTTTATGTACACCACCAAATTTTTAAATGAATTTGTCCCATATTTTAGCCCCTCGCTGTACCCAGGTGTCCTATTAGTAAAGTTTACAGGCCATATCTCAATGCAACCGTTAATTGTACATATACGGCGTGGGGAATTTTATAACCTATTGATTATGGTGTGGGAACCAATTTTCCTAATCAATAAAAACCATTAATTATTATATTATTATTATTAACAAAAGATGCTAAAAGAAATCGCGGGAATTTATTTTCAAGTTTCTATTTTTGCCGCTAGACAACGGACGGACGGACGAAACGACGAACGAAGGGACAAAGTGGCTACAATAACTCATTTTTTAAAATTTTTGTAGAAATGCATTAAAAAATTACGCACATTTGCGGAAGAAGATGGGGCTTTGCGCCTTGTCTATTGCAGTAACGAAGTTGCCTAAAAATTGAGAAATGCGCCAAGAGCACATAATTAGTTATATGTGCATAAGCAATGCAGTTTGGTAGCAAGAGCATTCCGGTTCAGCGGGATTTTTTCAGCGTGCAGTAACGCTTATATGTTCAATTTTCCGTCGCCTGTCTGTCTGTCTGTTTCTTCGAGATCTCGACCCCTGGATCATCTAGAGACTTCGGGTTTTCGCTAATTAATAGCTGCTATGGTCTATATTTGCCCGTTACTAATCATTTACAGTTTGTTACGCGCCAACACCCACGACTGGATTTTGACACATTTTTTTAGTCTAGAACCACTTCTATTTCTTAAGGTACTAAAAAAACTGGAACGTCTGATTAACACGTACCCGTTAGTAGGGTTAAAACTTCAAGTGCAAATATGTCGAGAACCGAATTTCAGAACAGGATACTCATAAAAAAAGTTTCAGCTGAAAGCTGCAATACGCACATTTCCTTAGTCCTCGTACATTTGTCATTCATTTTAAGAGTCCAATTAATTTGTACATTGTATTATAATTGAATAGAAATATCGGTCAATAATCTTATCGTGACTATGATCAATGATAATATTCATTTGTATTTTATTGCCTTGGTTTATTATGAAGTAGGTACGATATGATGTGTTGCGAATGAACCCAGTTGTTGCAGAGAATAAGAAGCATTTTGCCTCCCCGCTTTAAGGGCAACAGGTGAGTATATGAATAAGAATTCGATTCCTTGACCTAATGTCAAGTAAACTTAAAATTAAACCAACAGAATTGTAGGAGTAAAATGAAAACAATCTGTGTTTACAGTGCTGTCATATTGAAAACTCTTCTATATATTTTTCTTATACAAAACTTACTCGAAAACTTTTGACTCATCTTATCGACAAAACCCAGTTTTAGACATTTGTCAGATCACTAAACTGAGATTGTCTTTCAAGCAAATAGGTACACAGATTTGGTCTCACCATTGTCTCCAAATCGTTCACCTAAGGATGTTGTAATTTGTGATTCGTTCTTTTCCTATGCATGAACCGGATAGTTACAATGCAAAACTACTTAGAGTGTTGGTTTCACTGCCAACACTTATTCCAATAAAGGTTACTCGATAATATAAAAAAAACGAATCTGCGATCTGAGTTTCAGATCCGTGAAATTACTCTATTTTATGTCAATGTGTAAGTCACAAATTGACTCACCTGTGCTATTTCATATTTTATAATTAGCGGCAAGACATTAAATCATAACAGGATTTTTCCTAAAAATTTCTAGACGGTCATTATACAACTCAATATTTATCCATTTAGGACTATTATTTAATTTAACCAGAAATCTATACTACTAAATTTTTGTTTTTTAAGTTTTTAACATCCATCATTGAGTGATTTCAACTACCTTCCCTCCTAATCCTAATCTTTTTAGCAAATTCACTTGCACACAAAACTATGTCTTCATTAAATAAATAGATTTCTAAAACCCCTTACTAAGATTTACTCTGGAATTTATTTACATCATCTAGTATAAAAAAACAGTAATTTTGTTTTTAAGATATCACGAGGACAGTCAGTAACTTGTGTGCTGTTTAAGCATTACTTTTTTTTGCCGAAACCAAGGCAAAGCTCGATAAACACTATGGGGACCCTGCACAATCAATTTCAATGGTTAAAGAGTAGTACCGACTCAAATGACGCCGAACATTTGGTCGATCGGAGAATGATGTGAATGTGTGTGAAGTTGCTGAGGTTGTAGGCATCTCAACTGAACGGGTACCCACATCACATTTTACATGAATATTTGGGCATGACGGTGAGTGTCTTCAGGTGAACGTGCAACATGCATCATGGGCAAATATTATTCAGATTTTTGGACAGATTAGATATTGATTTGAAGCTTAAACGATCGCATTTCTATATGTGTAGTCAACATGGCTAAATTCCATAATATGGGCTATACTACCACTACATCCAACATTCACAAGATTTAGCGCCGTCCGTCTATTTCTTATTTCCAAACCTGACGAAATGGCTGGGCAGTAAGAGATTTTGGTCGAATTAAATGAGGGACATGAGGAAACCCATTACTTGGAAGGAATAAAAAAATTGGAAAAACGGTGGAGTAAATGTAACAGGGGACTATGTGGAGAAATAAAACGCTTATATTTCGAAAAAAATATCTTTCATTAAAAAACTGACTGACTCATAAAATTACCATCGTAATTTCGTAGGCAATACCACAGACAACATAATTATACTATGTTGTCTGTGGCAATATTCAAGTAAAATCTGTGCAGTACCTCAATTTCCTTCACACAAAATATTCCTCACATTCTATAAAGCCCGGTTATCCTGTTTTGGTATAGTAAAGTTGCTCCCCCACAGAAATACGAGTAGTAGATAGGTTCGGAATTAAAACTCCTTAACGAGTTATTCTTTTCTTTGACAGTATATGTAAATTCCCATGTGACAATGTTTAGGATGTGGATGTCCATTCCTGAGCTTCACCACTTTCTCTCCTAAAGATTTAGCTTGAAATAACTTGAATTCTTCAATCTTCAAAACATCCAATTTGAATTTACTTTATATTGCTTGTGCTTCAACGTCTAGTCTAAATACAGGGTCACTGATAAGTCTGGAAACGGTCGATACTCGGAAAAATATACAAGGAATCAAAAAAAGTTTTATAAAAAAGATTTGAGGTTCTTTAATATCTACTAGGCAGTAGTAGATTTTAATTGTACAGGGTTAGTCATAAAGGTGTGGCACACCAATATAGCATTTTTTTAAATGGAACGTCCTGTATACTATTCGATATTTCAATTCTTCTCTCAATTTTGAGCATAATTTGCAAAAAGCATAGTGTACCAAAATTCCATCGTTTCCGAGTTGTCAAGTTTTGAAAATAAAAGGTATCGCTTTAAAATGTATTGAATAAAGAACAATAATTAATGATATCACGAATTTCTGTTGAAAACATTTTGTGGTTCTGAAAAGAACTGTTTGTGGAGTTTGTTATGATGTTATGTTTGGAATCATTAATTATGGTTTTTTGTTCAATTATTAATAACTTTTAGGATAATAGCGTTTATTTTCAATACTCGATTACCCGGAAACGGTTGAGTTTAGGTACATTATGCTTATTACCAATTTTGCTTAAAATTGAGAAAAGAATTGAAATATTGAATAATATACACGGTGTTCGATTTAAAAAATGCAATTTTGGTGTGCCGCGCTTTTATGAGCAACCCTGTATAATTAAAATTATTATTGCCTAGTAGACATTAAAGAACCCCAAAACTCTTGTATAACGTTATCTTGTATATTTTCCCCGATAATTGACCGTTTTCAGACTTATCAGCCACCCTGTATATCTTCTGACGCGCGCTTTTGGACAACTTTCCTGTGCCTGTCGCAAACACGATTTTCAAAACTTTCCTTATCTAAACTTTTACTTCGGACAGGCGCTCGTCCGCAACCTTCTCGGTCCAACGGCCAACATCGAATCCATCAAGTTGCATTCCCAACACAACTCCCCTTTTTCGTCAACCAATCAGACAAATTCTACTCAATTTGGTTATATACGCAATTTTAGTGTAAGGGAACCAATATCTACTACGTGAAGTTTATCTAATATCTTTTCCAAATTAAATTTGTAAACAATTACAAGTTCAGATACTCGTATTGGTATACAAATACTTTTAGGACATCCAAAAGAACCCGTAGACATTGTGACGTACCCAAGTCGACAGCTCCCGCGCTAACAAAAACGATAAAAACCCGACTCAGCAATCGCTGGATTCCCTACATGGTGGAAGCATTCACTCGTACCCAAGGTTATTATCGGAAAGGTGGAACATAACACACTCATTGAATTTGAAAAGGAAATGAATGTTTATTGAATAAGTGATCACAAGGGTAAAATGAATTAAAATGCCGAGAGTTCTTACCAATTCAGACAGAATAATTTAAAGTCAAAAAATTGACAATCACTGTTCAAAGCGGGTAAGTACGAGTATATAGGGAAATCTGGAGCAAGAGAGGTAACTGTGAAAAATGCTAAACACAATGTACATCACATTTACAATACACAAAAAAAAAATAAACAATCCGATGAAGTAATTCGTGAATTTGAATAATTTAAATCTGACGTTCATTTAATAGAACATTTCATAAGCCAAAGAATGGCCAGCTCAAGACAGATTTAAATGAAACTCCAGTCCTTTCCCATTTGTTACAAACAACATTGTTAATTAACCGGACTTTCTCCGGTCTAGAAGGTATCTGAGGGTCCTGTATACGGTAACCTTAGACTAAAGTTGTATTTCGAGATAAATGCCGTTAACTATCTTTATCACGTCGGCATCTAGCTCTCCACGGCCGAATGGGGTTAATTACACCCAAAAAAAGCAGATTGGTACACAAAGAATTGAAGTCGTTGAGCAATCAAATGAAAGTTAATAACTGGCCAATCTCAAACAAATCAAAATAAGAGTAAAATTTACAATTACAACTAAGCGCATTACATTTGTGTTTGATGTAGCACAAACACGAAAAATGAATTATAGAATTAAAACAAATTCGACTACCCATATACTCTTTGGTTATATCTACTGATACGGCTGATCTTTGTGTGTCAGTAGGAGCTTGTACGTCCGATGGTGGCATTACCTAGAGCCTGTAACACAATCCAATTTTACACTTGTAGCTCTTTCATAACACAACTCATTTGCATATACCGAAATCAGTAGGACTTGTTACAGTTATGGTTACACAGGTAGATTACGTGTAACTTGTAGACTTGTTACAATTGTATAGTTTGTGTTACAGGCCCCAGATGTCGGTAAAACACACAGTATAAAAGATTTACACTCTGAAAAAGGAACCTTTGGTCTCCTTGATGAAAGGTCCTGGTTTAACAGGCGGGTATGTGTTGGCCCTTGCGTTCCTTCATGGTAACGAGGGCTGGCTGGTAGTAATCACCGTTTTGATGCGAATTTGTGCTGCGCTTTCGTAATTACGCATTTGGACGCAAAATTTAACCATCATCAAAAAAAAAAGATTTATGCCGAACTCACCTTCTACACTCCTATTCGTATAGGTATTATTCTAAAATCTTTGGCAAATATGGTGGAGATATCATTAAGTGACTTAGGGCTTTGAATATAAAATTATATTCAAAGCTTAGGGGCAGTTAGAGCTTAGAAATTTGGTGGAAAAAATGTGCAATGGCACACAAATCGCAGTTTCGTTTTTAGGTATCTACCCTTTTTATACGTTAATCATAGAAATGGCGCTTATAGATGTGTATGGAATTTGGGAATCTATTTCGAGTTGTAGTAGTCTACATTATCTCGCACGAATCGATATATACGTACCCAGGGAGTGTAACCATGGAAATCTTGTATCAGACAAAGACGATGTTATATGCGTTTACGTTTCGTTTTAATAAGTGGTCACCCGGATGACACGCAATACACATTAATCGTTGAAAATGGAAAACATTTATCGTCTTAAAAAGGTAAGCCATTTGAAGTAATCTTCATTGTTACGATTGTGTCGTGTTTAATATATATTAATTTTGCAAGCTACAAATATAAGTTGCGCATTTTACTCCTTGTGTTGTGCCCGGAAAACTTACATTGGGTAATTATGCTTTTCAGAATATGGTTTATCCTGAAAAAATAAACTTAAATGAACTCTCTAGAAAAACATCCGCATTTTCCACTACTTCCTGGTGTTCTGAACCTCTCGATGACGGCAACACAGATGATAATACTGATTGCAACAAAGAGAATGTCGATGATCTCAGTGTTCGAAGCGTTAATGGTGGCAGTGAAAAGGATAATTCCGTAAACTCTATCAAATCTAACAATTCTGTGTGAGTATAACAGAAACGGTTGTGTAGATAGGCCCTTCAAAATTATAAATATTCGTGCAAGATTACCAGAAATGAAATGCAATTTCGGTCTGGTTTCCCTTGATTGTTGCCAGTCCTCATTGCTGAGATCTTACGCTCTCAAACGGACGGAATGTCGTCGCCGTTGCCGATCGGAACCTGTCTGCTGACAGCGCAATTAGCGCCCCCCTGACTGTCAGTGCATAATATGTATACAGGGTGGCCATTTGAAAACGAAACAGAGCCTATTTTGGGAACCTCAAAACATTTACGAAAAAATCCTCGGACCCGTCAATTTTTGATTCAAGGGGGAACCATTTTTTTTGCTAGTTTCGCCCCCCTAAGGGCAAAGCCCTAGCGGGGTTGACGACCGCCCCCAAAATGTTAAATGGGGGGGCGAGTGATACATTATTTTGAAGGTATTTTGTGGATTATAACCCTTAAGTTTTAAATCGCTACTAATTTGCCTAGCCGATACAGGGGCTAATAAAAGTTATAAAAACGTGTCAACATTTTCTTATGAAAAAAAAATGTTTGTAAATGAATTAGTTAAATAACAAAAATTAATACAACAATAAATACAAAAAATGTTGTTCTCCTACATTCTGAACCATACTTTTTGTTGTTTTTTTTTCTTTTTAATACCTGTAGGTGGCTATGCCAATTCTGCAACGGAAATCTTGGTTATTGTTGAGAGCGTTATTATAACAACATTTTGAAGTTTAATAGTGCTTGTCAATTGTTGTTGTCAAAACATAGTAGTGACAAATAGCACTTTAAAGTTATTTAGTTGCAAAATCGGTACATTGAACAGTAATAATAATGGTTTATTCACTTGCTGAAAGAGTTGAAATAAATACTCCTTTTTCCTAAACGATACTGTGAATCGTCACAACTGTCGTATTGGGCTGATTCAAATCCCAGAATATTTCGTGAGGTACATACACAACATCCCGAAAAATTGAATGTTTGGGCTGGCATTTTTGGTAACCATATCCTAGGCCCCTTCTTTTCACCTGGCAATCTAACAGGAGAGATGTACCTGGAGTTATTAGAAAACACGATTTATCCAGCATTAGTGGAGATACTTGAAAATAACAACGAGTACTTGGAAAATCGTCTAGTATTCCAGCAAGATGGTGCGCCACCCCACTATGCTGCAAGGGTTCGTCAATATTTGTACCAAACGTTTCCAGGACAATGGATTGGAAGAAGAGGAGCTATTGAATGGCCTCTTCGTTCCCCGGACTTAAGTCCGTTAGATTTTTTTTTATGGGGGCATTTAAAAACTAAAATGTATGCTAGTCAGCCAACATCGTTAGACAACTTGCGACAAAGAATAATTGATGAATGTCGTCAAATCACCCCAGGAGTTTTGCAAAAAATACGGGAAAGGTTTGAACAAAACCTGTATTATTGTATGTAAGTCGAAGGCCAACATTTTCAACATTTACTTGATTGATTTTACCTTTAAGCACTTAAAATAAAATTGATTTAAATCTTAAGAGTTATAATCTATATAAAAATACCTTTAAAATAAGGTATCACTCGACCCCTCATTCGATTTAAAATTTTAGTGGAACTTGTCACCCCCGCTATGGCTTTGCCCCCAGGGGGGCGAAACTAGCAAAAAAATGGTTCCTCCTTGGATCAAAAATTGACGGGTCCGAGGATTTTTTCGTAAATGTTTTGAGGTCCCCAAAATAGGCTCTGTTTCGTTTTCAAATGGCCACCCTGTATATGTATGCTTATGACGGTAATCTCTACGGAGGTTTTCCTGTGCACAGGTCATGATGGATAACATTTCTACCTGAGACACTGTGCTATATGCTGACCAGGAGAGAAGCTGACGTCAGGTCTCGGTCGACCACCATATATACCCATGCCCGTTCCCCTGTCTTTTAGGGAAGGGACCCGTCTGTAAGAGACCCACACGAGCCCCTCAGGAAAGATCGTCTAGACGAGACACATCTATTGGCGATGTAAAAGCTTAATTGTGAATATCTCGAAAATGTTGGAGAAAGGTACCTACAAAGAGAAAGTGCAATATTTCGGAGAATTTCTCCAAGGGTTTGATTCTTCTTGCATTATACAGTGTCGATTTTGCATGTATGCTAGGGTGCCTTTAAATGTTTATGTGTAAAGAGCCCCCCGTTAGTCATCTACCAAGAAAATAAACATCGATAAATATACGTTAAAACACAACCATTTACTAAACTATTTCGCTTACACGCCTTATTTGCATCCGATATGGATTAAATTTCCTACAAAATACTTCTCGACAGCCTATGTTTATCATCAAACATTTTAAAGCAATATCTGGATGTTTTTCCGCAATTCCCTTGAATCCAGGATTTGTGTAACTTCTGTGACGCTGCAGTTGACACGCGCCTTCTGACTCGGAAAACCAGCGTGCATCTTGTACGTACCCAAGTTTAGGGAACCTTTATTTGATAGAAAATGAACCGATGGGAACTCTAGAATTTGTTCAAACATTTGTTTCTACTCCCCACTCTTGTCTCACGGGATCTAATTTTACCTTTTGCACTTGCTCTTTGCACAACACCACAGTAAAATATCATTAAAAAAGATTGATCACTCACAGATTTCTCCCTACAGGATTGCGAATAAGCAATTTATTCGAGACCGAGTCAGAACCTTAATTGATGCTTTCACACAACGAACACGATCAATACGTGAGACGATAGAGCTACCGGTAACCCCTTCAATTAGTAGTCAAGAGGTCACTCCAGGCGTAGCGCGAGCAAAAGAAGAAGACACGGATGAAAACATGGATTCAACAGCAGCACCTGAAGACCAACCAACCAACCAAGAGAGAACTATATATGAAAGATTTAATAGTTTATATAATAGTGCAACACTGGATTCACAGGGAAAACCATATTTAATTTGGATGTGTGTCGCAGCGTCAGCTGTTATGTACAATCTATGGGCAGTGCCGCTGAGAAGCACGTTTCCTTACCAAACACCATCAAATCGAATAGTGTGGATGTTTTTTGATTATCTTTCTGATACAATATACCTTATAGATGTTCTCTTTATTCAAACAAGGACAACGTATGTTAGTCAAGGGTTTACAGTTTCGGAGTACAAGCTGACGAGATTAAATTATTTTCGCAAGATGTATTTCAAGGTAATGTATTGCCAACGTCAATAATTAGTAGTCCTTCTATCTGTGTTGCAGCTGGACGTTTTTTCTTTGATACCATTGGATTTACTATTCTTCTATATTGGCCCTGACCATGCAATTTTTAGGCTTCCCAGAATTTTTAAAGTCCATACATTTTGGGCACTAATCGATTTTATTGATAAGTTAGTTGCATCGCCCCATATCATACGTCTTACCAGAACATTACTGAATATGTTTTATCTTATCCATCTAAACGCTTGTGCATACTACGCAATATCCTTGTGGGAGGGCATAGGAACTAATGATTTTGTTTATGACGGGCAAGGAAATGCTTATATTGTGTGTTTTTATTTTGCGACTAAAACAGCAACGTCAATTGGTAAAAATCCTAAACCTACACAAGAAGTGGAATACATGTTCATGACATTCTCCTGGTTGTTGGGAGTATTCGTTTTTGCTGTACTAATTGGTCAAATAAGAGACATCATCGCTACGGCTACTCAGTCCAAAACTGAATACAGAAAGTTGGCCGATGAAACTCTAGAGTACATAAGACGTCTTAATTTGCCGCAGGAGATGCTAAAACGAGTCCAGGTGTGGTTTAATTACACTTGGGAAACCCAGCGCACCTTAGGTAGGTACTTTATACTAATGTAAATTTAAGTCAAATATGAGTACATATTTGCAGACGAAAATGTAATATTGGATTTTTTGCCACAAAAAACTAAAGCGGATCTCGCAATGGACATTCACATTAAAACTTTAAGTAAAGTGAAGATTTTTGCCGATTGTGACGAAGCCTTGCTTCGTGAACTAGTTCTTCAGTTGAAATCCGTCATTTACCTTCCCGGAGACTTAATCTGCAAAAAGGGGGATATTGGAAAAGAGATGTATATAGTTCAATCCGGTAAAGTTCAAGTGTTAGGACCAATAGACAATTTGGTCCTCGCTACTCTTTCAGAAGGCTGCGTCTTTGGGGAAATAAGTTTACTGGGAATAAAAGGAATGAATCGCCGTACTGCAGACATTAGGTAATTCACAAAGGTGTATACTTCAATTTAACTATTTATTCGATTAGATCTTACGGTTACTCCAATCTCTTCGTTCTGAGCAAGTCAGATTTACAAGATGCGTTAAGATACCACCCGGACGCGCAAATGCTGCTTGTTGCAAAAGCTAAGGAACTTATGAAGCAAAACGAAGAAATGGAACGTAAAAACAAAGCCACGATAGTTATTAAAAATCCGAGCGAAACGGAATCCGAACCAAAAATTATTAAAACCGTTATGCAAACATTGCCAGCAAATTCGAATCTCAATCACACGCTTACGAGTGGGTCGAAACGAAAATCGTTGCCAGCAAACTCAAATGTCAATTGTACCAATGGGCCGCAACGAAAATCTTTGAGTAACTCGAATAAATTTCAGTCGCGATACACTTCGCCAGCAATCGCCGAAGACAATCGCGATTCTGACCAAACGTTTGAGACTAAAGTTACTGTTCATAGAACTTCAAATTAAACTAATACCATAGGTACTTGTGCAGACTGATTATCGAAGATGGTCGGTCAGTTGTATTTGAGGAACACTGTATGTTATCCACTTGATACTTTGAAAAATGCCATTTCCAAACAAGTCAATATCCTCTTTTTTCGCGGCAAACGATTTTTTCCAACGTACAATTCATCTATGGAATACATAAAATCGTTAGAGAATTTATAGCATTTCTTAAAATAACATATTGGAAGAAAAAATGTTTTAAAAGCCACTCGTGAATGTTGCCGCGTAACATAACTGTAAATGATGAGTAACGGGCAAATATAGACAATAGCATCTATCAATTAGCGAAAACCCGTAGTAAAGTTTCATTTATTATATCTTTTGTATGTGTCTTTGATTCAAGAATTACTACGAAAAGGTACATTTCCAAATTTTTAAGTGCTGATATCAGTACTCAATATTATGCTAAAATGTTCAAAATGTTGATGTACCTACTTTATTTATAAGAGGGCTGAGGGACATACATAAACAAATTATGTATAATGTACTAGTTAACGAGCTGTATCTATATCAACTTCTAATGATTATTTTTATA
This sequence comes from Photinus pyralis, assembly GCF_008802855.1. Lineage (NCBI taxonomy): Eukaryota > Metazoa > Arthropoda > Insecta > Coleoptera > Lampyridae > Photinus > Photinus pyralis. The sequence goes on from NW_022170403.1 coordinate 8,085,616, forward strand.
CTGTTTGTCATGGACAACGTCCAATGGAAAAGCCTTATTATCTGTAGGTATTTTCTGATAAAGCTACTACTAAGTAATTATAGACCGAGAGATAACGACAGATTTTGTGCGATGATTTTTAAACGTCTGTCACCGGAATTTTCTCTCACAAGTTAGAAATAGCATAGCTTACACTATGGAAATAGCGTGTAAATGTATTACTCTCGCTAGGAAAGATTGCCGGTCACAGCACACCTTATGTTGATCTAAAATGCGAGCGACTTCCGGAATAGGATCGTGCCAGTGTTGAACAAAAAGTCTTTTCGGTCAACATTGACACTATACTATCCCAGAAGTCGCTCGCAGCTTTGAATATAAAATTATTCAAAGCTCGCAGCTTAAGAAGAACATACATTGCAGACCGAGGTGTTCTGTGACCGGCAATCAAAGTTTATTATAATAATAATACAAGCTGTTTATGCAAGCTGACGCCTTGCAGTCCTATATTTGCATGTTAAAATTAAAACTTTGTTAATAGCTAGCATTATAATATGTAGTTCATCGCCCACTCAATACAATTGAAACAAATTCATCATCTACTTGAAAGTGCATTCACAACTATACACTACCATCGAAAACTCAGAAAGCGGCAAATCAGAGCTTTTCAAGTATCACTCTTTTGGTGTTGTTAAAATGCGACTCTTGAATCAAATTAAGTTTATTACAGTGATGAGTGATTTTTACTTACGTCAAAGTTGAGCGTGCAGAGAAGTTGCAATGAATCATATGTTAAGCTTCCTTGGAAACTCAATTTTAAATAACAGGTAGGTAATCGAAATTAATTTATTATAAATTTATAATTTTAAAACTCAGTTTATTTAAAAATTTGAAGCTAGTTAAACTCTAATTTTTAGCGGCATCAGTTTCCGTTTGAGTTGAAGGCTCAGAATTTGGATTTTCAGGGTTTTCAAAATTATTTCCATCGAATTCCCCATCATTTACACAGGACTGTGAAAGCTTCTCAATTTCAATTTCATTGAGGATTTCAGCTCGTAATTTTGATTTTAACGCAGTATCCAATCGCGCTGGTTTCTCTGGATCAAAATGTTGGTTTGGACGGCCACATAGGTAACAGAACTTAGCAGTACCTGTAAAAATCACAGAGGCACACACAAATATATATAAAATAGTAAATTCACATTTAAGTGTTTAAATTTTACCAACTCGGATATTAACTTAACTTACACCTCAAAAATACAGAACAGCGTACACATCTACGATACAATCCATCGGATTTATCAAGGAATTCTATTTCTATTTGACAAACACGACATTTTTGGTTGGGGTACTTTTCCAACGCGAAACAATCAATAACCGCGTTACAATTAGTACAAAATCGATCGAATCTGTCCGTCAGTACTGGCAAATTATGCGAGTGCGCCGCAGAAAATCCCCCTGACCGTCTTTCTTGAGTACCACTTGGTTGCGCCATTTTTTGACTTTTCTAAAATTAATCAGTATCACAAAAAAGTAGGAACGTATTGATTATCACTGACTAACTTAAATTAAAACTTCGATTTCAAAGTTAAACTTGTCCTGTATCCTTCACTCACGTAACACAAATGTGAAATGAACTTAAAATGCACCTGAAATTAATGTATTCACGACTCTTTTAAAAGTAAAACTAAACCGCGGACTAAGCATTTTACAGACAACGACTCACTCAGATCGAGTAAAAATATTACGTAGAATTAACCATGAAAGAAAAACAGCACCATTGTTTAAATACTTTTTAAACAATGACAGCACATTTGCCATCCAAGTTTTACATTACTGGGTACGCAAACGTATATATGTAGGCATTAAAGAATTTCTCGGTAAATACAGTTATATGTATAAACGGCGTCGTCTTCTTCGTAAATTTTTCCTTGGCTATTCCCGTCAACAATTTGCACAAATAGGCCATCCCGACTTTTGACACGCGAAAATGCTGTGTACAATTGTCCGTGTGTAAAAACAGGTTGAGGAAGGTACACACCAATCCTTTCAAACGTTTGCCCTTGCGATTTTGTTATAGTAATCGAGTAAGCAAGACGAAGAGGAAACTGCTTTCTACTAAATTTAAATGGAAGGTCCGTGTTTGATGAGTCAATTAGTATTCGCGGAATTAGAACTTTCTGTCCTTTACGATGTCCAGAAAATATGCTGCACTCTATAATATTATTTCCAAGTGATTCCACAATCAGTCTCGTCCCGTTACAAAGGCCATGCTTTGGATTTAAATTTCGTAACAATGTGACGCAACATCCTTGCTTAAGATTCAAGCAGTGTGGCGGAAATCCCATAGGTGTCAGTGAGTGCAAAAATTCAACCGGATACTGAGCCTCCTCCTCCTCACTTTCGCATTCGGCGACCTTATCAATGCTAAAATATTATCACAGTTAGTTTAGCGGTAAAATAATGTAAAAAAAACTTTAAATGTTCTCGTATTTACCTGTAATATGATTTTTGCTCGCCATTCAACATGGCCAAAACTTTTTCGTTAATTAATAGCGTGTCCGCATTTTTTGGGCATAGAATAGCCATTGACGCAAGACGATCTGAGGACAACGTATTGATATTTTCTCCGTAAACAGATTTGACAATATCGTCAGTAATTATATCACTGCTTAGCTGAACAAAATCACAGTGTTTTGCTGCAGCATCAACTCCACCTCCAACTGATAAGAGCCATTCTCCAAATACTGCATTGCCTTGGTTTAGTCGCATATTTTGTAACAGTTTAAGCTCCTTGAAATGTTTCCAAACCGGGCTGCTTTTCACGCATGCTTCCACAATCTGGACCCGAGTTCCATGCGGAACAACAGGTGCCTGTTGGCGAAAATCCCCCCCGACCACTATAACAATTCCGCCAAACGGATCATCGCAGTTCATCAGAAATCGTAGGCTTCTATCAACAGCGTTCAAAAGATGAGCATGACACATTGATATTTCGTCCCATATAATTAGCTTTGTATTTTTGAGTTCCCTCCATGAGTTTGTGCCTTGTTTAAAACGCGATGTAGTTGTTTCATCAAGATTGATGGGGATGCCAAAGCCAGAATGGACGGTTTTTCCACCTAAAATAAAAGTCATAGTGAATTTACATTTTCAGGTACACTTTGTTGTTTTCATTCAAATACCTTTGAGCAACGTTGCAGCTAAACCTGTTGGAGCTACAGATTTGACCGTTCCTCCATTTCCAAGGATTGTTGATGTTAATGCTTTATATACAAACGTTTTTCCACATCCTCCTGCTCCAGATAGATAAAAGCATTTGTTTTCTGAGATGCCGTTTACAGAATCCATGATAGTTTTGTAAGCAAGCAATTGCTCTGCATTGTCGTTCATCATTGTAACCAATCGATCAGCTTCTTGTTGCTCGTGTACAGCGTCAACTTCTTCCAAAATGTGATAGCCGTCTTTTGGAACTGGAAGTCCATAGTCTTTGCACGATTTTCCAAATTGCATCAAATGCTCTTGAATATCTCTCAGCGCCTGTTGCTCTGCCATATACTCACTGTGGTTCTGTAGGTAATCCTCCATTAACGACGTCTTGTATTTTAAGTACAATTCCGAAGAGGTGCTCGGATGAACCTGGATTAATATTGTCGCAAAAAGTAGACGCAATTCTCGTGGCATTCGAAAAAGTTCAGCTTCGTCCATGGCTTTGTCCCACTCTTCATCATCGTCTAAAAGGTTAATAGCTTTAGCAGCTTCCTGATATGTATCGTGAAGTTTTCCGTTCACAGTTCGTAAATCTTCATAGGATGTGGCGCCTGTCAATTAAATAAAGATTTTGATTTATATTATTAATCTTATGGAATAAACAAAAAATGTAAGTTTTGTTAAATCCATTTTTAACTCTTACCTCGAACATGAAGCAACAAAAGCCGAAGGCAGTATTTTTCCATATCCTTTAAATTTACAAAGTACATCCTGGCAACTACTTTATCTCCACCTAGTTTCCGGGGCTGCCAATGGTTGGATCTCCAAACATAGTGGTAGGGTATATCACAGTATAAGTACTTCCGTGCATTTACGTCGTTTGCATTTAACTGGAACCATCGCGTTAATTTGGTCCCCTTTTTGGCAGCAGCTTCCAAATCACGACGCTCAGCGCCCTCTTCAAAATATACCATTTGCTCAAGCGGGAGGTGAACAGGTAATCGCTCAACAGAGTGGGACCTTCCGGACATTTCGTATTTTTTTAACCTCCACATAGCTTCCGGCGCTGCTATATAACGCGTGTCTAAATAAATCTTGACCTCATCCCAATGATAAGTTCCAGAGCCCGTTGCTTCATTCATTTGAACAATGGCGGCATCATGGCCTTTGTAAATATATTTAAAAATATATTTTATGCTCTGGATTGATGAGCATATTTCAACATTAATGTGAGCATTGTACTTTCGCGACATGTATGGATTGTACGGGACTACCCACCGATTATCTAGTTTTACTCCTTTTATTTCCACAGTACGGTCCAAGTTTCTGCGACGATAAATTGGATAGCCGTTTACATTAATATTTGTTTCATCGCAGAATTCTTTTGGAAATTTTTTAATGCAGGAAATATGCCCTTTGTTCTCTTCCATGCAAGGGGCATCTTTTTTAAGTTCACCGCACGGGCCATGCATCATGCAAGACGTTATTATTTGAAATAGAACTGGGTCAGCAACAGGATCCGGAATCTCAGCAGAAACTGCATTATCAACATCAGCGGCTTCGCGAAATTTGTCTTCATCGTCAAGAATAACTAACATGTGGCAATGGGGCAAACCTGCAGCAATAGACACATTAAATTTTCATTTTTAATCATTCCATTAAAGTTGGTTAGAAGATTTTAAAATGAAACTAAAAATGTACTAACCTCTTTTTTGGAATTCAATTGTGTAAATAAACGCTTTTACTTTTCCAAAAACTCCTCCCTTGTTAGACACCAAATCGTTAATAAATTCCTTTAGCTTCAAATGAAAAACGGTCCCAACCAAATCCGGTCTATCAATTGCTGTTTCTTTGTGTTTTAATTCGTCGCGGATTTCCTTCCATGTGGGATTGCACGTGAAAGTAATAAATAAGTCTGGCTTTCCGTATTTCCCAACTATGACCATTGCGTCCTGATAATTCTGAGTTAGAGCGCGTTTACTTCCTGTAAAACTGGATGGCAAAATAACAATTCGTCCTGGCTTTAAATCCTTTATTTCCGCCTGGTTGTGTACGTAATCCATAAGGCCGCTGTACATGTCAACTCGCAATTTCTTTTGATTTGTTTTATTCCAAACTAACCGTCCACCTTCGACTTTCAAAAATGCATCCACAATATACATTTGCGTCAGTTTGCCTAAATGAAGGATTGGGTTAAAAGACTCTCGTTCTTGCATCCGGTAGGAATAAAATTCCAGCATGGAGATATTTACAACCTTTCTTGTCTCGTCAGCTTTCTTAATTCCAGGCTGCCATCCTGCATCGCCAAACGGAAACATAATTGGATAGGTCATAGGATCACAATTTGGACTAAATATATCGATATTTTGCAACTGTCCAGTTCCCTTATCATAAACAGCCATATCTCGTTTAAATCCAGGTTCCCCATCTTTAGAAACAAACACTGCAGCAACTTCGTTTGCTACAGGCAAATTGTATCGGCGAGGGTCATGTTGTCTATCCTTAATAATCCACATTTCAATTGTATTTTGATTTATATCCATGAGATCTTTCATCATTTTAAAGGCTTCGGCAAATGGATTACGTCGCAGGACTTTTTCAATAATATCAAAAACTTCTTTTCTGCATCCCTCGTTGTGTGTGTTCTGAGACCGCATGTTATTTGCATATTCGGGATCCAAAAAGTAAAGTTGAGCATAGGATGGTTCTGTTTCTTTGTTGTCGAAGTTGTCACTATAAATAAATAATGGATACAACCAAAGTTGCATTTTTTGTTCATTCCGTACTTGATTACCGTTCTCTCGAGTTTTACATTCCGTCAATTGAAAACAAATAATCCATAATTAATTTAACGTACCTGGGTTTAATGGATGTTGTTGTGCGATGGTAGACTTGACCATGGATGACAAACGTTGGAGGACCACCACGAAGTTTAACTGGTTGATGCCCAAATGATGCAAATCCGAAGGCGCTATTAAAGTTCCGTACGTTTCTCATAAAATTTTTGCCGTTTTCGGTGCTCTGGGTAGCTAATTCCCGTAGTTCCAAAGGATAATCATTCAGTTGTCGTAATGTTACACTTCCGTTCTCACAACAATGAGAAACATGTCCTTTAAATGTCTTTTCTCCATTGAAATGTAAAGCTCCACAATGTACGCATTTAAAACTTTTTGTTCCCAAATAGTGTTCGTCAGGCCGGTTATCCGGATTTCGAGCAACATATTTAGATGGCGGGGGTAATTTCATTCTTTGTAGCTTTTGACTTTCGTTTCTTAAATGAAGTCTTCGTTTTTCTGCTTTCTGTTGTTCTGGGGTCATTTTTAATCTTTGTCGTTGCGACCTTAGCTTATCGGCTTCTTTTTCCGCATCACTTTTATTTGCTTGACGTTTACGGCTGTATTCTCTCATTCGTGCCTTCCGTTCTTCGCTTGTTGGAGTTTTTGATGAACTGGCTACAGGCGGTGTCAAATTCATAGTTTTCTGTAATTTAAACACTTTTAAAAATTTGCCAAGATTTCATCATTAACTAAACCATGCCGGTTTCATCATCAACTCAATCAACTAACCAATATTGTATTTAAAAGTATTTGACTTACCTTCAATTTGTGTTAAGCTACTTTATTCCATAAATTGTTCTATTTCGTCATTTAAATCAACACTATAAATTTAACAACGTTTACTAATTTACAATAAACAGATTTATTAAAAATTACTTTTACTGTCAGTTTCTTTATTCGTTTTTTACTCCTAAAAGTGATGTGAAATAAAAGTAAAACTAAACCCACTCAGATCGAGTAAAAATATTACGTTGCATTATGTTGAATTAACCTTGAAAGAAACAGTACGTTTGCCATCCAAGTTTTACAATGACGCGCGAAAATACTGTGTACAATTGTCCGTGTGTAAAAACAGGTTGAGGAAGGTACACACCAATCCTTTCAAACGTTTGTCCTTGCGATTTTGTTAATTAAGCAAGACGAAGAGGAAAATGCTTTCCACTAAATTTAAACCGTTTTTGATGAGTCAATTAGTATTCGCGGAATTAGAACTTTCTGTCCTTTACGATGTCCAGAAAATATGCTGCACTCTATAATATTATTTCCAAGTGATTCCACAATCAGTCTCGTCCCGTTACAAAGGCCATGCTTTGGATTTAAATTTCGTAACAATGTGACGCAACATCCTTGCTTAAGATTCAAACAGTGTGGCGGTAATCCCATGCTTAAGATTCAAACAGTGTGGCGGTAATCCCATAGGTGTCAGTGAGTGTAATATAATAATTCAACCGGATAGGAACGGGGAAGTGGCTCTTAATAAAGAGTGATATTTGTGCTAAAAATACATTACTGTATTTACACTTGTCATATTTAAAAATAAAACCAATTAAAATTAACATCACAGCTTGGAGGACAAAAATTCATCGATCGAATAAAAGCTACCAGTTAGCAAGATTTTTTTAACATCAATTCTGAATTTATTTAAAGAGGCAGTCCTTAGCGTGTCAGGTAGATGATTAAACAATTTGGGACCGTGATAGTTGGTTGAATTCCTACTCCTGTTGAGTCTTAAGCGTTTTATGTTGATTAAGTCTTTGGTACGGGTGTCGTGTGTATGAGTCGTATTACGTATATACATGTACGTTGTTTTTCACTTCGAGGAGGGTGTGATAAATATAAATACAAGGTAAAGTTAGTATACAATGTTCCTTAAACTTATGCCGTACGTCTGCAGTGTACCGAACACCTGTTATTATTCTCACACTAAGTCTTTGCAGTTTGAAAATTAATTTGGCACTACTAGAAAAACCCCAAACACTTAATAAACATCTGCCACTAATGCATTTAATTACCTAATACATTTGATAGTTCATAATTCATGTTGACAGACGTTTCCCAATCAAACGGTTTTGTAACAATTTTTGGAACATTACTTACATGATATATGCTAACAACCGAAGAGACAACGAAAAACGTCTGGCAATGTGCTAGCGCCCTATTAATTTATCTCGCCAATATTATTTTAAAATTGATAGGAAACGTTTATTAATAAACTTTTATTAGGTGTGTTGTCAAAATTGGAAAAATTACATAAAAATAGAACAGACTGCACAACAGACGTCTGATATATGTTTATACGCTAGTTCTAACCTATGTAAAAAGACGTTTAACAATCATCGCACAAAGCACTGTTGTTAATTCTCGGTCTAAATAGAAAAGTCAAGTATTTTTGAGCAGCTGTTTAGATAATGTTTATTATAATATAAGGAATAGGTACCTAAAATAAGTGATAGTTTAAGCAAGAGCGCACCCGTCTATATGTTATTCTAATTGAAATATACATTATTGTTTCATGCAAAAAGGATTTTGTATCCGAAAATCTCCTATTATGGAAATGTGGAGGTGTGGGTGGTGGCGCGCCGCTTGCACATCCAGCAGAAAACTAAAACGTGCTGCTCCCTCATTAGTCAGGACGGTCAACCGATAAGAGCATCCCTAGCGGCAAACATTTAACAGCAGACCTCAGAACTCTGCAAAGCAATTTATCCTTCGACGGCGCTTCAAGAAACAACCAGCTCTCCGACTGCACAACCAGTTTGCCTGGCCAGTTGGACTTCGTGCCATGCTCCACCAGGTGGTGGTATTTGCGCGGGTAGTATCTGTGCTAGCCACGGAAATTTTTTTATGGGGTACTTACTGATACCGGGTCCTGAATCTACGATTCTACGCACCAATTTCATGAGACTTGCTCCCGATATTATCATGGGGATGGGTCATCGAGTGAATTATCCCTACGTTCACAAAACGCCTTAAATTAATTGGCGAGTTTTGTACTGTAGTCAGAGCTCCATCAAGTTAGCCCCCGCATTTAAAAAAAATTATTAAATAGTGCTAGTGTTGTGTTAAATGGTGCTGCTGATCCAATTTTA